>NC_092119.1:4720962-4728462 GCF_045679555.1 Salvelinus alpinus
AGGGGTGATGTGATTGGGTAGGCGGTTAGTAAGCGGTGATGTGATTGGGTAGGCGGTTAGTAAGGGGTGATGTGATTGGGTAGGAGGTTAGTAAGGAGCGATGTGATTGGGCAATAGGTTAGTAAGGGGTGATGTGATTGGGTAGGAGGTTAGTAAGGGGTGATTGGGTAGGAGATTAGTAAGGGGCGATGTGATTGGGCAAGAGGTTAGTAAGGGGTGATGTAAGGGATGATGTGATTGGGTAGGAGGTTAGTAAGGGGTGATGTGATTGGGTAGGTTGTTAGTAAGGGGTGATGTGATTGGGTAGGAGGTTAGTAAGGAGCGATGTGATTGGGCAATAGGTTAGTAAGGGGTGATGTGATTGGGTAGGAGGTTAGTAAGGGGTGATTGGGTAGGAGATTAGTAAGGGGCGATGTGATTGGGCAAGAGGTTAGTAAGGGGTGATGTAAGGGATGATGTGATTGGGTAGGAGGTTAGTAAGGGGTGATGTGATTGGGTAGGAGGTTAGTAAGATGTGATGTGATTGGGTAGGTTGTTAGTAAGGGGTGATGTGATTGGGTAGGTGTTTAGTAAGGGGTGATGTGATTGGGTAGGAGGTTAGTAAGGGGTGATGTGATTGGGTAGGAGGTTAGTAAGATGTGATGTGATTGGGTAGGAGGTTAGTAAGATGTGATGTGATTGGGTAGGAGGTTAGTAAGGGGTGATGTGATTGGGTAGGAGGTTAGTAAGGCTTGATGTGATTGGGTTGGAGGTTAGTAAGGCTTGATGTGATTGGGTTGGAGGTTAGTAAGGAATGATGTGATTGGGTAGGAGGTTAGTAAGGGGTGATGTGATTGGGTAGGAGGTTAGTAAGTGGTGATGTGATTGGGTAGGTGGTTAGTAAGGGGTGATGTGATTGGGTAGGAGGTTAGTAAGGGGTGATGTGATTGGGTTGGAGGTTAGTAAGGCTTGATGTGATTGGGTTGGAGGTTAGTAAGGCTTGATGTGATTGGGTTGGAGGTTAGTAAGGAATGATGTGATTGGGTAGGAGGTTAGTAAGGGGTGATGTGATTGGGTAGGAGGTTAGTAAGTGGTGATGTGATTGGGTAGGTGTTTAGTAAGGGGTGGTGTGATTGGGTAGGAGGTTAGTAAGTGGTGATGTGATTGGGTAGGTGTTTAGTAAGGGGTGATGTGATTGGGTAGGTGTTTAGTAAGGGATGATGTGATTGGGTAGGAGGTTAGTAAGTGGTGATGTGATTGGGTAGGTGTTTAGTAAGGGGTGATGTGATTGGGTAGGTGTTTAGTAAGGGTTTATGTGATTGGGTAGGAGGTTAGTAAGTGGTGATGTGATTGGGTAGGAGGTTAGTAAGTGGTGATGTGATTGGGTAGGAGGTTAGTAAGGGGTGATGTGATTGGGTAGGTGTTTAGTAAGGGTTGATGTGATTGGGTAGGAGGTTAGTAAGTGGTGATGTGATTGGGTAGGTGTTTAGTAAGGGTTGATGTGATTGGGTAGGAGGTTAGTAAGTGGTGATGTGATTGGGTAGGTGTTTAGTAAGGGGTGATGTGATTGGGTAGGAGGTTAGTAAGTGGTGATGTGATTGGGTAGGTGTTTAGTAAGGGTTGATGTGATTGGGTAGGAGGTTAGTAAGGGGTGATGTGATTGGGTAGGAGGTTAGTAAGGGGTGATGTGATTGGGTAGGAGGTTAGTAAGATGTGATGTGATTGGGTAGGAGGTTAGTAAGATGTGATGTGATTGGGTAGGAGGTTAGTAAGGGGTGATGTGATTGGGTAGGAGGTTAGTAAGGCTTGATGTGATTGGGTTGGAGGTTAGTAAGGCTTGATGTGATTGGGTTGGAGGTTAGTAAGGAATGATGTGATTGGGTAGGAGGTTAGTAAGGGGTGATGTGATTGGGTAGGAGGTTAGTAAGTGGTGATGTGATTGGGTAGGTGGTTAGTAAGGGGTGATGTGATTGGGTAGGAGGTTAGTAAGGGGTGATGTGATTGGGTTGGAGGTTAGTAAGGCTTGATGTGATTGGGTTGGAGGTTAGTAAGGCTTGATGTGATTGGGTTGGAGGTTAGTAAGGAATGATGTGATTGGGTAGGAGGTTAGTAAGGGGTGATGTGATTGGGTAGGAGGTTAGTAAGTGGTGATCTGATTGGGTAGGTGTTTAGTAAGGGGTGATGTGATTGGGTAGGAGGTTAGTAAGTGGTGATGTGATTGGGTAGGTGTTTAGTAAGGGGTGATGTGATTGGGTAGGTGTTTAGTAAGGGATGATGTGATTGGGTAGGAGGTTAGTAAGTGGTGATGTGATTGGGTAGGTGTTTAGTAAGGGGTGATGTGATTGGGTAGGTGTTTAGTAAGGGTTTATGTGATTGGGTAGGAGGTTAGTAAGTGGTGATGTGATTGGGTAGGAGGTTAGTAAGTGGTGATGTGATTGGGTAGGAGGTTAGTAAGGGGTGATGTGATTGGGTAGGTGTTTAGTAAGGGTTGATGTGATTGGGTAGGAGGTTAGTAAGTGGTGATGTGATTGGGTAGGTGTTTAGTAAGGGTTGATGTGATTGGGTAGGAGGTTAGTAAGTGGTGATGTGATTGGGTAGGTGTTTAGTAAGGGGTGATGTGATTGGGTAGGAGGTTAGTAAGTGGTGATGTGATTGGGTAGGTGTTTAGTAAGGGTTGATGTGATTGGGTAGGAGGTTAGTAAGGGGTGATGTTCTTACGGTTTGATCTTTATTGGCTGCTCCCCGGACATTAGCATGTCACCATCACTCGCTGTTAGAGAGCAGTATAGCCCAGTTCCCTCCCTGTCTGGCCTCAGCATGGGAGGAGGGGTGTAGTAGGTCAGTTGAACAATTGAACGCAGAACACTCTGGAACACCACAGCACCCCTAGTGGACTGGCAGGGCAGGACAAGAGGAGAGTGGCGATGGGGATACCTCCTCTTGTCTTTTTTCCTTTCTTTCCATTCTCTCCTTCCCTCATCCTCCCCCTCTTGGCTCTCCTCTTCCAGGCATGGAAGGGGGGAGGCAGGGAGTCTGACGGGCACAGAGACGGGCATCACTATGGGGACAGGAGACCCTGGAATCACCCCTTCCTTCTGTTGAGAGAGAGAGAGAGAGACATGAGACGTGAGAGAATTTACATTACAGGGATAGAGAAGTATTGTGTGTGTGTGTGTGTGTGTGTGTGTGTGTGTGTGTGTGTGTGTGTGTGTGTGTGTGTGTGTGTGTGTGTGTGTGTGTGTGTGTGTGTGTGTGTGTGTGTGTGTGTGTGTGTGTGTGTGTGTGTGTGTGTGTGTGTGTGTGTGTGTGTGTGTGTGTGTGTGTGTGTGTGTGTGTGTGTGTGTGTGTGTGTGTGTGTGTGTGTGTGTCGTCTCACCGTCCTGTATGTTTGTGACCTGCCGGTCTGTCCTCGGAGTCCTCCGTGAGAGCGCATGTGTCCGTTCAGAGCAGGAAGACTCTTAAAGACCCTCTGACACACAGAACACAGCAACCTGCTGACAAACACACATCATCATCATTAATATCATCATCATCAATATCATCAAAATGAATATCATCATCACAATCAATATCATCATCAATATCATCATAATGAATATCATCATCATAATCAATATTATCATCATAATCAATATCATCAATATCATCATCATCATCATCATCATCATCATCATCATCATCATCATCATCATCATCATCATCATCATCATAATCAATATCATCATCATAATCAACATCATCAACATCATAATCAATATCATCATCAATATCAATATCATCATCACCCTAATCAATATTATCATCATCATAATCAATATGATCATCCTCATAATCATAATCAATATCATCATCATCATAATCAATATCATCATAATCATCAATATCATCATCACCAATATCATCATCATCAATATCATCATAATCAATATCATCATCATAATCAATATCATCATCATAATCAATATCATAATCATAATCAATATCATCATCATCAATATCATCATCATCATAATCAATATTATCATCCTCATAATCATAATCAATATCATCATCATCATCATCAATATCATCATCATCATCATCATCAATATCATCATCATCATCATAATCAATATCATCATCATCATCATCAATATCATCATCATCATCATCATCATCATCAATATCATCATCATCATCAATATGGGGGGGTGGCAGGGGGGGGGGCGTGGCAGGGGGGGTGGGCGTGGCAGGGGGTGGGCGTGGCAGGGGTGGGTGGGGGGGTGGCAGGGGGGGGTGGGCGTGGCAGGGGGTGGGCGTGGCAGGGGGGGTGGGGGGGTGGCAGGGGGGGGGGGGCGTGGCAGGGGCTGGTCGTTCGCAGGGGGGGGCGTGGCAGGGGGGGGGGGGCAGCACGTCCGCACGGCTGAATTTGGTCAGAGCCCCGGTCAATAACTTTTTTGAGGCCCCCATCTTGGCGGAGAGAAATGTTGCTGTTTTAAAGCCAATTTCCTGTAATTCTACACATTGTTTTATGTAGCTGATTAAAATGTAGTTTGAAAGCTAATTTCCTGCATTTATATGCATTTTGCCATGGCTAGGGATGTGTTCCTATGCTCAAACTAGTCAAAAGTTTGGACACACATACTCATTTTTGCTATCTTTTACATTTTATAATAATATTGAAGACATCAAAACTATGAAATAACACATATGGAATCATGTAGTAACCAAAAAAGTGTTAATCAAATCAAAATATATTTTATATTTGAGATTCTTCAACAAGCCACCCTTTGCCTTGATGACAGCTTTGCACACTCTTGGCATTCTCTCAACCAGCATCATGAGGTAGTCACCTGGAATGCATTTCAATTAACAGGTGTGCCTTCTTAAAAGGTAATTTGTGGAATTCCTTTCCTTCTTAATGACTTTGAGCCAATCAGTTGTGTTATGACAAGGTAGGGGTGGTATACAGAAGATAACCCTATTTGGTAAAAGACCATATTATGGCAAGAACAGCTCAAATCAGTAAAGGGAAACAACAGTTCATCATTACTTTAATACATGAAGGTCAGTCAATTCGGAAAATTTCAAGAACTTTGAAAGTTTCTTAAAGTGCAGTTGCAAAAACCATCAAGCGCTATGATGAATCTGGTTCTCAAGAGGACCGCTATAGGAAAGGAAGACCCAGAGTTACCTCTGCTGCAGAGGATAAGTTCATTAGTTACCAGCCTTAGAAATTGCAGCCCAAATCAATGCTTCACAGAGTTCAAGTAACAGACACATTTCAACATCAACTGTTCAGAGGAGACTGCAAGAATCAGGCCTTCATGGTCTAATAGCTGCAACGAAACCACGACTAAAGGACACCAATAAGAAGAAGAGACTTGCTTGGGCCAAGAAACATGAGCAGTGGGCATTAGACCAGTGGAAATCTGTCCTTTGGTCTGATGAGTCCACATTTTTGGTTACAACAGCCGCATCTTTGTGAGACGCAGAGTAGGAGAACATCTCCGCATGTGTGGTACCCAACGTGAAGCATGGAGGAGGAGGTGTGATGGTGTGGGGGTGCTATGCTGGTGACACTGTCAGTGATTTATTTAGAATTCAAGTTACACTTAACCAGCACGGCTACCACAGCATTCTGCAGCGATACACCATCCCATCTGGTTTGAGCTTAGTGGGACTATCATTTGGTTTTCAACAGGACAATGACCCAACACAAGCTCTGTAAGGGCTAGTTGACCAAGAAGGAGATTGATGGAGTGCTGCATCAGATGACCTGGCCTCCACAATCACCCGACCTCAACCCAATTGAGATGGTTTGGGATGAGTTGGATCGCAGACTGAAGGAAAAGCAGCCAACAAGTGCTCAGCATATGTGGGAACTCCTATCAGACTGTTGAAAAAGCATTCCAGGTGAAGCTGGTTGAGAGAATGCCAAGATTGTTCAAGGCAAAGGGTGGCTACTTTGAAGAATCTCAAATATACAATATTTTTTGTTTTGTTTAACACTTTTTTTAGGTACCACATGATTCTATATGTGTTATTTCATCGTTTTGATGTCTTCACTATTATTCTACAATGTAGAAATGTATTTATCCCCCCCCCCCCCCCAAAAAAAAAAAAACACTGAGGCGGGCAGCCCAGGACCTTTCTATGCAGAAAACCCTGCATACCTAACAAACACACACACACACACACACACCAGCATACCTGCAGTTTGGTGTCTCATAGTTTCCCAAATGTTCTGTCACTGTCATCTAAAAGAACAACAAAACCAACGTTAATTTAACACACTCTGTTAAGTATATCAGATATCCTTTAATGCTTTAGTTTTTATCTCAGCGAGCTAACACAGACTACCCAGACTCCCCCTTGGGAGGATGTTACTGTACCTGTGTCTGCTGTGCTGGGGGCGAGTAGAGAGGCTTCAGATGGTTCAATTGATTCAGATGGTTCAAGTGATTCAATTGATTCAGGTGGTTCACGTGTGGTCCTCTCCTCTCTGTGGTCATCTGCTGGACGGCTGGACTTACCCCCCTCTCTGACTCCCACCCCCCGCGCAGGAGGAGAGGGGGAGAGAGGTAGAGAGGGCTGCATCTAGGGCTAGGGTTAGGGTAGGGGATATAGGATGGGCTTGGACTGGGCTGGTTAGGATGGGGTATGGGGCTGGATTGAGGGCTGAGGTGAGGGTAAGAGTAGGGACTATGGTTAGGGTGGGAGCTGTAGGTAGGGTTAGGATTTGGGCTGTAGTTAGGGTTAGGGTTGGGGTTTGGGCTGTGGGTAGGGTTAGGGTTGGGGTTTGGGCTGTGGGTAGGGTTAGGGTTGGGGTTTGGGCTGTAGGTAAGGTTAGGGTTGGGGTTTGGGCTGTGGTTAGGGTTAGGGTTGGGGCTGTAGGTAGGGTTGGGGTTGGGGTTGGGGTTAGGGTTGGGGTTAGGGTTGGGGCTGTAGGTAGGGTTAGGGTTGGGGCTGTAGGTAGGGTTTGGGCTGTAGGTAGTGTTGGGGTTAGGGTTAGGGTTGTAGGTAGGGTTAGGGTTGGGGTTGGGGTTAGGGTTAGGGTTAGGGTTAGGGTTAGGGTTAGGGTTGGGGTTGGGGCTGTAGGTAGGGTTAGGGTTGGGGTTGGGGCTGTAGGTAGGGTTAGGGTTGGATTGAGGGTGAGAGTTAAAGTTAGAGTTGAGATGAGTGTGGAAGTGAGGGAAAGGGTAAGGGTTGGAGTAAGACTGGGGACCAGGGTACCAGGGTGAGGTGGGTTCCACAGAGGTAAGAGGGCTCTGTGTTGGCTGTGTGTACAAGCAGGGGCTTGGTTGTTGGTCTGCGTGTGCCTGTGTGTACAGATAGGAGCTTTGTGCGTGGGTCTGTGTTTGAGTGTAGGAGATGTGTGTGTGCTGCTGGGTGTGACTGTGGTTCTGTGAGGGGGGCTGTGGGGGGCCGTAGCCCCCTCCCTGTCCTTGTTCTTGTCTCTGGAGCTGGGCTAGGATGTGGAGTCTGACCTGGTGCTTCTGGCTCTGTAGCTGGCTCTGGACAGACTGACGCTGGTGCTGG
>NC_092119.1:4735962-4833367 GCF_045679555.1 Salvelinus alpinus
AGTTTTTACCAAAAAGTTATATTTTGGTTTCATCTGACCATATGACATTCTCCCAATCTTCTTCTGGATCATCCAAATGCTCTCTAGCAAACTTCAGACGGGCCTGGACATGTACTGGCTTAAGCAGGGGGACACATCTGGCACTGCAGGATTTGAGTCCCTGGCGGCGTAGTGTGTTACTGATGGTAGGTTTTGTTACTTTGGTCCCAGCTCTCTGTAGGTCATTCACTAGGTCCCCCGTGTGGTTCTGGGATTTTTGCTCACCCAGCCCCTCATCTGGCCCAGTAGCATGCAGCCCCAGCCCCTCATCTGGCCCAGTAGCATGCAGCCCCAGCCCCTCCTCTGACCCAGTAGCATGAAGCCCCAGCCTCTCCTCTGACCCAGTAGCATGAAGCCCCAGCCCCTCCTCTGACCCAGTAGCATGCAGCCCCAGCCCCTCCTCTGACCCAGTAGCATGCAGTCCCAGCCCCTCCTCTTAACCTGTAGCATGCAGCCCCAGCCCCTCCTCTGGCCCAGTAGCATGCAGCCCCAGCCCCTCCTCTGACCCAGTAGCATGAAGCCCCAGCCCCTCCTCAGGCCCAGTAGCATGAAGCCCCAGCCCCTCCTCTGGCCCAGTAGCATGCAGCACCAGCCCCTCCTCTGGCCCAGTAGCATGAAGCCCCAGCCCCTCCTCAGGCCCAGTAGCATGCAGCCCCAGCCCCTCCTCTGGCCGACCCAGTAGCCTGCAGCCCCTCTGGCCGACCCAGCAGCATGCAGCCCCAGCCCCTCCTCTGGCCCAGTAGCCTGCAGCCCCTCTGGCCGACCCAGTAGCATGCAGCCCCTCTGGCCGACCCAGCAGCATGCAGCCCCAGCCCCCCCTCTGGCCCAGTAGCCTGCAGCCCCTCTGGCCAACCCAGTAGCATGCAGCCCCTCTGGCCGACCCAGTAGCATGTGTCGTGGAAAATCATTTTCAAATACAACGCTTACCAGAACTTTTAAAATCAAACATGCTCTTTATTACAACTGTACAGCCCACTGGCATGTCCCCGCGGAACACACCCCGCGGAACACACACCGCTTCCCAACCCCGGTTCCAACATTTATACATAAATAGCATATGGGTCCACCCCATATGCAAATAAGCATACTTCCCCTAATTCTTCCTGCCATCCTTATCTTTTTAGTTCAGGCTTCCTGCTTGTTCACGCCTACTAACGCCCATTATCTGCTTTCAGTTAAATTATAATAGTGGCCAGACCCATGCTTGTCTTAAAAATAATATATGTCCCTCTATACTCTAGGCCTATGACTCAACCCTGTATTTAATTCAATGCCCCAGCATGTTCTCTGGTATGTCCTTATTGGAATTGGCAGACTCTATGTCTCTTCTTATCATTAGTGTCCAGTTGCCTTAGGCATATTTCTCTGGTATGTGTGCTTTTAGTGGAATGTGTAGACTATAAGTCTAGTGTGTCCAATTGTTTTAGGTGCCCATGTGTCTGGTCAGTCTGTCAGCACAATGGAGAAAATAAGAGGGCCAGAACGTCCCTTAGTATATCTCCATTACCAGTCTCATGATCAACGTGAACATGTGGTTCGTTACTTTAATGTTCAGCTGTCTTATGTCTTTATATGTTATCCATGTGTCTTATGTTACTACTACACATGCAGCCCCTCTGCCAGACCCAGTAGCATGCAGCCCCTCTGCCAGACCCAGTAGCATGCAGCCCCTCTGGCCGACCCAGTAGCATGCAGCCCCTCTGCCAGACCCAGTAGCATGCAGCCCCTCTGCCAGACCCAGTAGCATGCAGCCCCTCTGCCAGACCCAGTAGCATGCAGCCCCTCTGCCAGACCCAGTAGCATGCAGCCCCTCTGCCAGACCCAGTAGCATGCAGCCCCTCTGCCAGACCCAGTAGCATGCAGCCCCTCTGCCAGACCCAGTAGCATGCAGCCCCTCTGCCAGACCCAGTAGCATGCAGCCCCTCTGCCAGACCCAGTAGCATGCAGCCCCTCTGCCAGACCCAGTAGCATGCAGCCCCTCTGCCAGACCCGGTAGCATGCAGCCCCTCCTCTGGCCCGGTAGCATGCAGCCCCTCTGCCAGACCCAGTAGCATGCAGCCCCTCTGCCAGACCCAGTAGCATGCAGCCCCTCTGCCAGACCCAGTAGCATGCAGCCCCTCTGCCAGACCCAGTAGCATGCAGCCCCTCTGCCAGACCCAGTAGCATGCAGCCCCTCTGCCAGACCCAGTAGCATGCAGCCCCTCTGCCCCCTCCTCTGGCCCGGTAGCATGCAGCCCCTCTGCCAGACCCAGTAGCATGCAGCCCCTCTGCCAGACCCAGTAGCATGCAGCCCCTCTGCCAGACCCAGTAGCATGCAGCCCCTCTGCCAGACCCAGTAGCATGCAGCCCCTCTGCCAGACCCAGTAGCATGCAGCCCCTCTGGCCGACCCAGTAGCATGCAGCCCCTCTGCCAGACCCAGTAGCATGCAGCCCCTCTGCCAGACCCAGTAGCATGCAGCCACTCTGCCAGACCCAGTAGCATGCAGCCCCTCTGCCAGACCCAGTAGCATGCAGCCCCTCTGCCAGACCCGGTAGCATGCAGCCCCTCTGCCAGACCCGGTAGCATGCAGCCCCTCTGCCAGACCCAGTAGCATGCAGCCCCTCTGCCAGACCCGGTAGCATGCAGCCCCCTGCCGCCCGGCTGCGCCCCGCCGACCCAGTAGCATGCAGCCCCTCTGCCAGACCCAGTAGCATGCAGCCCCTCTGCCAGACCCAGTAGCATGCAGCCCCTCTGCCAGACCCAGTAGCATGCAGCCCCTCTGCCAGACCCAGTAGCATGCAGCCCCTCTGCCAGACCCAGTAGCATGCAGCCCCTCTGCCAGACCCAGTAGCATGCAGCCCCTCTGCCAGACCCAGTAGCATGCAGCCCCTCTGCCAGACCCAGTAGCATGCAGCCCCTCTGCCAGACCCAGTAGCATGCAGCCCCTCTGCCAGACCCAGTAGCATGCAGCCCCTCTGCCAGACCCAGTAGCATGCAGCCCCTCTGCCAGACCCAGTAGCATGCAGCCCCTCTGCCAGACCCAGTAGCATGCAGCCCCTCTGCCAGACCCAGTAGCATGCAGCCCCTCTGCCAGACCCAGTAGCATGCAGCCCCTCTGCCAGACCCAGTAGCATGCAGCCCCTCTGCCAGACCCAGTAGCATGCAGCCCCTCTGCCAGACCCAGTAGCATGCAGCCCCTCTGCCAGACCCAGTAGCATGCAGCCCCTCTGCCAGACCCAGTAGCATGCAGCCCCTCTGCCAGACCCAGTAGCATGCAGCCCCTCTGCCAGACCCGGTAGCATGCAGCCCCTCTGCCAGACCCAGTAGCATGCAGCCCCTCTGCCAGACCCGGTAGCATGCAGCCCCTCTGGCCGACCCAGTAGCATGCAGCCCCTCTGCCAGACCCAGTAGCATGCAGCCCCTCTGCCAGACCCAGTAGCATGCAGCCCCTCTGCCAGACCCAGTAGCATGCAGCCCCTCTGCCAGACCCAGTAGCATGCAGCCCCTCTGCCAGACCCAGTAGCATGCAGCCCCTCTGCCAGACCCAGTAGCATGCAGCCCCTCTGCCAGACCCAGTAGCATGCAGCCCCTCTGCCAGACCCAGTAGCATGCAGCCCCTCTGCCAGACCCCAGTAGCATGCAGCCCCTCTGCCAGACCCAGTAGCATGCAGCCCCTCTGCCAGACCCAGTAGCATGCAGCCCCTCTGCCAGACCCAGTAGCATGCAGCCCCTCTGCCAGACCCAGTAGCATGCAGCCCCTCTGCCAGACCCAGTAGCATGCAGCCCCTCTGCCAGACCCAGTAGCATGCAGCCCCTCTGCCAGACCCAGTAGCATGCAGCCCCTCTGCCAGACCCAGTAGCATGCAGCCCCTCTGCCAGACCCAGTAGCATGCAGCCCCTCTGCCAGACCCAGTAGCATGCAGCCCCTCTGCCAGACCCAGTAGCATGCAGCCCCTCTGCCAGACCCAGTAGCATGCAGCCCCTCTGCCAGACCCAGTAGCATGCAGCCCCTCTGCCAGACCCAGTAGCATGCAGCCCCTCTGCCAGACCCAGTAGCATGCAGCCCCTCTGCCAGACCCAGTAGCATGCAGCCCCCTCTGCCAGACCCAGTAGCATGCAGCCCCTCTGCCAGACCCAGTAGCATGCAGCCCCTCTGCCAGACCCAGTAGCATGCAGCCCCTCTGCCAGACCCAGTAGCATGCAGCCCCTCTGCCAGACCCAGTAGCATGCAGCCCCTCTGCCAGACCCAGTAGCATGCAGCCCCTCTGCCAGACCCAGTAGCATGCAGCCCCTCTGCCAGACCCAGTAGCATGCAGCCCCTCTGCCAGACCCAGTAGCATGCAGCCCCTCTGCCAGACCCAGTAGCATGCAGCCCCTCTGCCAGACCCAGTAGCATGCAGCCCCTCTGCCAGACCCAGTAGCATGCAGCCCCTCTGCCAGACCCAGTAGCATGCAGCCCCTCTGCCAGACCCAGTAGCATGCAGCCCCTCTGCCAGACCCGGTAGCATGCAGCCCCTCTGCCAGACCCAGTAGCATGCAGCCCCTCTGCCCAGACCCGGTAGCATGCAGCCCCTCTGGCCGACCCAAGTAGCATGCAGCCCCTCTGCCAGACCCAGTAGCATGCAGCCCCTCTGCCAGACCCAGTAGCATGCAGCCCCTCTGCCAGACCCAGTAGCATGCAGCCCCTCTGCCAGACCCAGTAGCATGCAGCCCCTCTGCCAGACCCAGTAGCATGCAGCCCCTCTGCCAGACCCAGTAGCATGCAGCCCCTCTGCCAGACCCAGTAGCATGCAGCCCCTCTGCCAGACCCAGTAGCATGCAGCCCCTCTGCCAGACCCAGTAGCATGCAGCCCCTCTGCCAGACCCAGTAGCATGCAGCCCCTCTGCCAGACCCAGTAGCATGCAGCCCCTCTGCCAGACCCAGTAGCATGCAGCCCCTCTGCCAGACCCAGTAGCATGCAGCCCCTCTGCCAGACCCAGTAGCATGCAGCCCCTCTGCCAGACCCAGTAGCATGCAGCCCCTCTGCCAGACCCAGTAGCATGCAGCCCCTCTGCCAGACCCAGTAGCATGCAGCCCCTCTGCCAGACCCAGTAGCATGCAGCCCCTCTGCCAGACCCAGTAGCATGCAGCCCCTCTGCCAGACCCAGTAGCATGCAGCCCCTCTGCCAGACCCAGTAGCATGCAGCCCCTCTGCCAGACCCAGTAGCATGCAGCCCCTCTGCCAGACCCAGTAGCATGCAGCCCCTCTGCCAGACCCAGTAGCATGCAGCCCCTCTGCCAGACCCAGTAGCATGCAGCCCCTCTGCCAGACCCAGTAGCATGCAGCCCCTCTGCCAGACCCAGTAGCATGCAGCCCCTCTGCCAGACCCAGTAGCATGCAGCCCCTCTGCCAGACCCAGTAGCATGCAGCCCCTCTGCCAGACCCAGTAGCATGCAGCCCCTCTGCCAGACCCAGTAGCATGCAGCCCCTCTGCCAGACCCAGTAGCATGCAGCCGCAGCCCCTCAAGGTGCCAAGAACACAACATCAGTAAACATCTGCATCTGGTACATCTAGCTCCGACTGCAACAACAACAGCTGTGAAACCTGCTGAGATTGTCTGCAAGGTTCGCTACACTACAGCCTAACAGCATAGAGCTAGATTAACAATGTGATGTCATCTTAATGTGACGCACGTCATACTACAAAACCGAGTGGATATAAAATATTAAGAATACCTGCTCTTTCCATGACATAGACTGATCAGGTGAATCCAGGTGAAAGCTATGATCCCTTATTGATGTCACTTGTTAAATCCACTTCAGTAAGTGTAGATGAAGTGAAGGAGACCAGTTTAAAGAAGGAATTTTTCAATCTTGAGACAATTGAGACATGGATTTTGTATGTGTGCCTTTCAGAGGGTGAATGGGCAAGACATAAGATTTACGTGCCTTTGAACGGGGCATGGTAGTAGGTGCCAGTCGCACTGGTTTAAGTGTGTCAAGAACTGCAACGCTGCTGGGTTTTTCAGGCTCAACTGTTTTCTGTGTGTATCAAGAATGATCCAGCACCCAAAAGACTTCCAGCCAACTGGACACAACTGTGGGAAGCATTGGAGTTGACAATGCCCTCTCCCTACATAAAGAGAGTAACATTCTGTGTTCCTCTCCCTCTCCCTACATAAAGAGAGTAACATTCTGTGTTCCTCTCCCTCTCCCTACATGAAGAGAGTAACATTCTGTGTTCCTCTCCCTCTCCCTACATAAAGAGAGTAACATTCTGTGTTCCTCTCCCTCTCCCTACATGAAGAGGGTAACATTCTCTCTGTTCCTCTCCCTACATGAAGACAGTAAAGGGAACATTCTATGTTTTGTATGCATAGCTGATTGTTAATATATTAAATGAAAGAAATGCTCATATCTTTATTTGCATATAAGCATTGTATAGATGTTGTGCATTCTAAGAGGAAAACCCACGAGGCTTGTGTTATTGTAACATGGCTATATAGTATTGTATGTCGTACTGTAATGTCTAATTCAAAGACAAGAAGTTGCATGAATAAGAATCAAATCAAAGTGAGTGTTTTGTTGAAAAAGCTGTACCGTATTGGTGGTCGTACTGCAAATGAACTGAGGTGGTGAATAACATCTACATGTATATAGAACTGTGGTTTTTTCCGATCAAAGAAAATGTTGTAATTAATGGTTGTTTTGTACTGGAACGAATGACAACAAACTATCATTTAATGTTCTAATAGGATTCTGATTGGGGTGACAAAAAACCGACAAAGACTGATCAAAAACCTGTAGGATCCAATGGGATTTATTTCCAATACTAAAAAAGTAATCCAATAGGATTCCGATAGGATTCTGATAGTGACACAAAATGCTATAGTGTTATGAGAATCATATAGGACCTTATACAATTTTTTTAGACTATGGGATCCCTGCAAATTGTTGCGAATTTAGTTATATGAAGTGAAAAGCATAAAGACTTGAGTTTACCTTCAGTTTCACCGGATAACTCTGGTTGTTGTGTTTACGTAAGGCGACGCAGCCTAGTAGCTACACCGCAGAGGTGTCTGTTCTGTCGCGCTGTGCGTCCCGCCACACACCCTGCCGGGGCGGGCAGAGACGCAGATGTTTGTCACCAGGGGCGGTCACTGGCTGACAGCAGCGTACAGTGCAGATATGATATGGGCTCATGTGACAGTTGACGAGTGAGAAAATAGCGCCGTCGTGTGTCTAATGTAAAATATGTTTATTGAGTGGTTAGTTATAGTATTTTAGCTATCTCAACACAATGTACATTTAAGTGACTTATTATCCTCTAGTGACTTGCGCTGTTGCGAACACGGGACTGGTGAAAGACAATTCCTCAATCTGCTATTGACTTTTGATGCCCTGACTATTTTTGATGCCCTGACTATTTTGATGCCCTGACTATTTCGATGCGCACCGCACACACAGTCTAGATTCAGAGGAATATCATCTGTAGGCAGCAAGAGTGTGCAGCTCTCAACTGGTTGTTGCATGGAGCAGCTCAAAGAAAAATGACATCGGTAGCAGGTAGGGCAGGAAAGACGTTTCAACTGATGATATGGTACCAGTAAATGCTAACTAAAGCAACAATGGGTACGCAAACCAGGTATTGGAAACGTTTAGTCCAAAGTGTCGGTTAGTAGGCTATTTGTGATGCGCATTTATCATCATGTGCTCTTTGTGCTTTTTGCATCAGGGGCGTAGACATGGATGGGCCTGGGTGGACAGAGGCAAAACCCACTGGGAAACTAGGCCCTGACAAACCCACCCAATCAGAATGATGTGGTTTAAGAATTGTTGTGGACTTAGATCATCGCATTTCTGTCTTTTTTTCTATGATTTTGAGAGTGAAAATCTGAAGAGAAAAAAATCTATAGGAAAACAACAACAACAGAAAACATGATTATTCTCACAGGGCGGCTTTTCTTCTGCTGGACGGACCGTTTGTCAACTTTTTTGGCAAAATATGAGTATACCCACTTCTCCAGTCACCACTACACAACTGGATAGGGCCGATGGAGATACAGCAGTCACACACATCATGATGTTAAACCACCACTACACCACTGGATAGGGACGATGGAGAGACAGCAGTCACACACAGCATGATGTTAAACCACCACTACACCACTGGATAGGGCAGATGGAGAGACAGCAGTCACACACAGCATGGTGTTAAAGGACCACTACACCACTGGATAGGGCAGATGGAGAGACAGCAGTCACACACAGCATGGTGTTAAAGGACCACTACACCACTGGATAGGGCAGATGGAGAGACAGCAGTCACACACAGCATGATGTTAAAGGATAAGCAGTCCATAAACTCGGACATATTAAGCCAGTAGGTCCTAATCATAACAATACAAAAACACAACCATTAAGCATTTCCCAATCAAAATGTACAACTATGACTTCCCATTGCAAAAAAAACAAAACATTTCACGTTTAGCACATAAAGTAACTGGTGACCTAAAGTTTAAAGTGGAACTGACAGAGTTGTAACTACTTTGCACATATGAAACAAACAGACAATCAGAATATAACATTCCCAGTTTATGCTACAAAACCAACTTTCTAAGAGGTTTTAAAATAGGTTCTATTTGTCTCAACGTTCCATGATACTAAAACATTGTTTTGGCAGAATAGATGGATTCAGTTCAATGCATGATTCATATAGTTCACCAATACAGTTCTTGAAGGGTCCCAAACATAATGCCATCAGGTTGTATGTCACGGCCGTCGAATGAACTGGACCCAAAGTGCAGCGTGGTCAGCGTACATTTTTCCTTTATTTAAAATGACGCCAACAAAGCAATAAACCATACTAAACGACCGTGAAGCTTAAGGGCAATAGTGCTACAAACAAAGACAACTTCCCACACAGAAAGGAGGGAAAAAGGGATACCTAAGTATGGTTCCCAATTAGAGACAACGATAGACAGCTGTCCCTGATTGAGAACCATACCCGGCCAAAACATAGAAATACATAAACATAGAAAATAGAAACCCAAATCACACCCTGACCAAACCCAAAATAGAGACATAAAAAGGTCAGGGCGTGACATTGTAAATCAAGGCTGGCCTGGTACATAGTTTGTTGCGTCCATTCGGGATGCACTGTTTCAGTTTCAATGACTCAATATTCTGGACAAAAACTAGCAAGGGCAATAATCACAAGTCAGTCCTAATGTGGCTAATAGGCTAACGTATATATTTATGTAGCAAGTTAAAACCACGGAGCCTAACGTTAGCTAGATAGCTAACTAGCTAGCTGCTAGAAGGATGTCATGTCATGCCATTGGAGGAGTGGTTGAGTGACTGACTTTTTTCCCTCATTTTGTTTTTTTTCGGTGGTTATACACAGGTAGAGATGCAGGTGTCATTTGGTTAGCTAGCAAGAACTTGACTGACTGTTATACAGTTAGCATCTCTCTTGCGTTCGCAAATTCACTCTGGCTATCTACTCCGATTTTCAGAGCCCTCTCGTCTGAGTGTGCCAGAGCGCAGAACAACTGATGAATTTACAAAAGTGCAACACCTGCGGAATATGACCGGTGTCCATAAACATAGGCAAAAAAAGTTATAGTTAGTCAAGAACGCTCTAGATAACATGTAAACAGCCTAACCAGCTCTGCTACGCTGAGTAAAATTGACAGAGTGAGGTGTTTTCTCATTTGTGTCTGGATGTAGCTAGCTAGCAAGTTAGCTTGGGTGCTTGGTTGGGACAATAATACATTGGCAGACAAGCTGCAGAAGGACGAGGAGGCTACAATTCCCCATTGTTTATCAGTACAGTTTTGACGGCCAACTAGCTGAAAAAGATTGAGAGGGTTTATCTAATGTTCCTTCGCTAGAGTTTAGTTCATCTTACTCTGGCTAGCATTAGTTGTTGATCCTAGTTGTTGATCCTGTTGTTATTGGTGTGCATCACTGAGGGAAAGATAACCTACCTTTTCATAGTTGTTTGATCAATAGGACTGTGACGATCCCACATGTAAGAGGACTCCAGTTGTATTTACATATTAGCAGAAATCCATTCAGGTGTATTTGGTGGCTTTTTAGAGACGGTGTTCTAATGATCTAAAGTCACGCTGCCACAGCCTGTCTGGATACAGCTGAAACCTGATCTGATAGACGGCTACTGTCGACTGGAGAACGCCTCCGAGAACTCCCTCATCAGAGCTAACAAAGGTACCACACACACAGACACACACACACACACACACACACACACACACACACACACACACACACACACACACACACACACACACACACACACACACACACACACACACACACACACACATCCCTCATCATCAGGGCTCACAAAGGTACCGATAACATTAGCCTAGCATTAGGCTTACACTTCCGTAATGAAGGTAACGTCTGTTAGCCTAGCATTGTTAGTATATCTAACTAAAGATTTGAACTGTCTGATTAATCAAATCAAATCAAATGTTATCGGTCACATACACATATTTAGCAGATATTATTGCGGGTGTAGCAAAATGCTTGTGGTCCTAGCTCCAACAGTGCAGTAATATCTACCAATTCACAACAATACACGCAAATCTGAAATAAAATAATTGAGTTAAGAAATATATAAATATTAGGACGAGCAATGTCGGAGTGGCATGGACTAAAATACAGTAGAATAGAATACAGCATATACTGTAATATGAAATGAGTAAAGCAGTGGTAAACATTATTAAAGTGACTAGTGTTCCATTATTAAAGTGACCAGTGATTCCATATCTATGTATATAGGCCAGTAGCAGGGTTGAGGTGCAGGGTTGAGTACCTGAGATAGAAGCTGTTATTCAGTCTCTTGGTCCCAGCTTTGATGCACCTGTACTGACCTCGCTTTCTGAATGGTAGCAGGGTGAACAGGCTGTGGCTCGGGTGGTTGATGTCGTTGATAATCTTTTTGGCCTTCCTGTGACATCGGGTGCTGTAGGTGTCCTGGAGGGCAGGCAGTGTGCCCCCTGGTGATGCATTGGGCAGACCGCACCACCCTCTGAAGAGCTCTGAGGTTGCGGGCAGTGCAGTTGTCGTACCAGGCGGTGATGCAGCACGACAGGATGCTCTCAATTGTGCATCTGTAAAGGTTTATGAGGGTTTTAGGTGCCAAGCCATATTTCTTCAGCCTCCTGAGGTTGAAGAGGTGCTGTCTGTGTGGGTGGACCATTTCAGATCGTTGGTGATGTGTACGCCGAGGATCTTAAAGCTTTTCACCTTCTCCATTGCGGTCCCATCAATGTGGATAGGGGGCGTGCTCTCTCTGCAGTTTCCCGAAGTCCAAAATCAGCTCCTTTGTTTTGTTGACGTTGAGGGAGAGGTTATTTTTCTGACACCACTCTGCCAGGGCCCTCACCTCCTCCCCGTAGGCTGTCTCCTCATTGTTGGTAATCAGGCCTACAACTGTTGTGTCGCAAAACTTGATGATTGAGTTGGAGTTATGCGTGGCAGCGCAGTCACGGGTGAACAGGGTGTATAGCAGGGGGCTAAGCACGCACCCTTGTGGGGCCCCTCAACGGTGGAGGTGTTGTTTCCTACCTTCACCACCTGGGGGGCGGCCAGTCAGGAAGTCCAGGACCCAGGTGCACAGGGCGGGGTTCAGACCCAGGGCCCCGAGATTAATGATGAGCTTAGAGGGTACTATGGTGTTGAATGCTGAACTTTAGTCAATGAACAGCATTCTTACGTAGGTATTCCTCTTGTTCAGATGGGATAGGATAGTGTGCATCGTCTGTGGATCTATTGGGGCGGTATGCAAATTGAAGTGTGTCTAGGGTGTCAGGTAAGGTAGAGGTGATATGATCCTTAACTAGCCTCTCAAAGCACTTAATCATGACAGAAGTGAGTGGTACGGGGGGCGATGGTCATTTAGTTCAGTTACCTTTGCTTTCTTGGGTACAGGAACAATGGTGGACATCTTTAAGCAAGTGGGGACGGCAGACTTGGATTGGTAGAGATTGAATATGTCCGTAAACACTCCAGCCAGCTGGTCTGCGCATGCTCTGAGGACGCGGCTAGGGATGCCATCTGGGCCGGCAGCCTTGCGAGGGTTAACGCGTTTAAATGTCTTACTCACGCCGGCCATGGACAACGAAAGCCCACAGTCCTTAGGAGCGGGTCACATCTATGTTACCTCAAAGCTGGCAAAGAAGGTGTTTAGCTTGTCCCGGAGCAAGATGTCGGCTAGTTTTCCCTTTGTAATCTGTGACTGTCTGTAAATCCTGCCACATACATCTCGTGTCTTAGCCGTTGAATTGCTATACTGACGTTTTGATTTCCTTATGGAGGGAATAACTACACTGTTTTGTATTCAACCACATTCCCAGTCACCTTGCCATGGTTAAATACGGTGGTTCGCGCTTTTAGTTTTACGTGAATGCCGCCATCTATCCACGGTTTCTGATTTGGTTTTAATAGTCACAGTGGGAACAACATCCCCTTTACACTTCCTGATGAACTCAGACACCGTGTCACCGTGTCAGTGTGTACGTCGATGTTATTCTCAGCGGCTACCCAGAACATATCCAGTCCGCGTGATCAAAACAATCTTGAAGCATGGATTCCGATTGGTCAGACCATCGTTTAATAGACCTTAACATGGGTACTTCCTGTTTGAGTTTCTGCCTATAGGAAAGGATGAGCAAAATGGAGTCATGATTTGATTTGCCAAAGGCTGGGCTGGGGAGGGCCTTGTCCATCCCGGGAAGTTGGAGTAGCAGTAGTTGAGTGTTTTAGCAGTGTGAGTCCTACAGTCAATGGGTTGATAGAACTGCGGTAGTGTTTTCCTCAAATTTGCTTTGTTAAAATCCCCAGCTACAATAAATACGGCCTCAGGATATGTGGTTTCTAGTTTGCACAAAGTCCAGTGTAGTTCCTTAAGTGCTGTCGTGATATCGGTTTGAGGGGTAATATACACGGCTGTGACTTTAACGGAAGAGAATTGTCTCCGGAGGTAATACGGTCGGCATAAGATTGTGAGGTATTCTAGGTCGGGTGAACAAAAGGACTTGAGTTTCTGTATGTTCCTGTACTTTATCACAATCACACTATGAGTAGTTAATTATGAAACATATACCCCCGCCTTTCTTCTTCCCGGAGAGTTCTTTATTCCTGTCTGCGCGATGTACTGAGAATCCAGCTGGCTGTATGGACTGGAACAGTATATCAGGAGAGAGCCATGATTCCGTGAAACAGAGTATGTTACAGTCCCTGATGTCTCTCTGGAAGGAGATCCTCACCCTGAGCTCGTCTCCTTTATTGTCCAGAGACTGAACGTTAGTGAGTAATATACTCGGAAGCGGTGGATGGTGTGCACGCCTCCTGAGTCGGACTAGAAGTCCACTCCGAATACCTCTTCTCTACCGGCGGCATCTTGGAGCAGCCTCAGGGATAAGTTAAATTGTTCATAATGCTTTTGAGTTACCGTCGCTCTGATATCCAAAAGTTCTTTCCGGCTGTATGTAATAACAGAAAAAACTTTCTGGGCTATTAAAAAAACGAAATACTGAAAAGTTGCTTAGGAACTAGAAGCTGCCATGTCTGTCGGCTCCATCATTTCAACACACAGAGAGACTCCAGTTTCGCCCTGCCTGCTATCCCTACAGGGTGAGGTCACTGTCTCTCTCTCTCCCTCTCTCTCTCTCTCTCTCTCTCTCTCTCTCTCTGTATCTCTCTCTCGTTCTCTCTCTCACACTCTATCTCTCGCTCTCTCTCAATTAAATGTCAATTTAACGATATTTTTCGCATGTGAAATAAATAATAAACAAAAGTGAAATAAACAAAAAAAATGAACAGTAAACATTACACTCACAAAAGTTCCAAAATAATAAATACATTTCAAATGTCATATTATGTATATATACAGTGTTGTAATGATGTGCAAACAGTTAAATAGTCTGTCTTCTCTTGAAAGCCAGTGTCACGTTCCTGACCTTATTTCCTTTGTTCAGTCTTTGTTTAGTTGGTCAGGACGTGAGCTGGGTGGGCATTCTATGTTATGTGTTTCTATGTTGGGTTTATTGTATTAGCCTGATATGGTTCTCAATCAGGGGCAGGTGTTTTACGTTTCCTCTGATTGAGAACCATATTAAGGTAGGCTGTTCTCACTGTTTGTTGGTGGGTGATTGTTGTTGTGTCTGTGTTTGTTTCACCACACGGTACTGTTTCGTTTCGTTTGTTCCTAGCTGTTCGTGCGTTCATGTTTTATGTTCTCAAGTTCAGGTCTGTTCACGTCGTTTTTGTATTTTGTCAGTGTTCTTTTTTTTGGATATCATTAAAATTCGACATCATGAACATTCACCACGCTGCGCCTTGGTCCACCTAAAGAGCGTTACAGCCAGGTCTGCCTATGGTGGCCTTTCTCAATAGCAATGCTCACTGAGTCTGTACATAGTCAATGCTTTCCTTAATTTTGGGTCAGTCACAGTGCTCAGGTATTCTGCCACTTGTGTACTCTCTTTAAGGGCCAAATAGCATGCTAGTTTGCTCAGTGTTTTTGTTAATTCTTTCCAATGTGTCAAGTAATTATCTTTTTGTTTCCTCATGATTTGGTTGGGTCTAATTGTGTTGCTGTCCTGGGGCTCTGTGGGGTCTGTTTGTGTTTGTGAACAGAGCCCTGGACATGCTTGCTTAGGAGACTCTTCTCCAGGTTCATCTCTCTGTAAGTGATGGTTTTGTAATGGAAGGTTTGATTAGCGCTTCCTTTTAGGTGGTTGTAGAATCTCACTTCTGGAGGTGTCAGCCTAATTCTTCTCTGCATGCATTATTTGGTGTTTTACGTTGTGCACGGAGGATATTTTTAGCAGAATTCGGCATACAGAGTCTCAATTTGGTGTATGTCCCATTTTGTGAATTCTTGGTTGGTGAGCGGACCCCAGACCTCACACCTATAAATCCAATGGGTTCTATAACCGATTCAAGTATTTTTAGCCAGATCCTAATTGGTATGTCTAGTTTGATGTTGCTTTTGATGGCATAGAAGGCCCTTCTGGCCTTGTCTCTCAGCTCATTCACAGCTCTGTGGAAGTTCTGGCGCTGATGTTTAGGCTGAGGTATGGATCGTTTTTTGTGTGCTCTAGGGCAACGGTGTCTTGATAGATTTTGTATTTGTGATCCTGGCAACTTGACCTTTTTTGGAACACCATTATTTTTTGTCTTACTGAGATTTACTGTCAGGGCCCAGGTCTAGGTGCTGCTGCAGGCCCTCCTTGGTTGGTGACAGAAGCACCAGATCATCTGCAAACAGTAGACTTCAGATTCTAGTAGTGTGAGGCCGGGTGCTGCAGACTGTTCTAGTGCCCTCACTAATTCGTTTACATATATATATATATATATGTACAGTATATATATGTTGAAGAGAGTAGGGCTTAAGCTGCATCCCTGTCTCACACCACGGCCCTGTGGAAAGAAATGTGTGTTTTTTGCCAATTTTAACCGCACATTTGTTGTTTGTTTTCATGGATTTTATAATGTCATATGTTTTTCCCCCAAGACTACTTCCCATCAATTTGTAAAGCAGACCCTCATGCCAAATTGAGCCAAAAGCTTTTTTGAGATCAACAAAGCATGAGACATTTCCTTTGTTTTGGTTTGTTTGTTTGTCACTTAGGATGTGGTATGTCGTAGAGTACAGGTAAAAAGACAATTTGACATTTGCTCAGTACATTGTTTTCACTGAGGAAAATTACCTCACACATGACCTCTCTCTCTCTCTCGTGCTCTCTCTCTCTCTCTCTCTCTTGTTCTCTCTCTTGTTCTCTCTCTTGTGCTCTCTCTCTCTTGTGCTCTCTCTCTATCTTTCTCGGTCTCTCTCTCTCTCTTGTGCTCTCTCTCTCTATCTTTCTCGGTCTCTCTCTCTCTCTCTCTTGTGCTCTCTTTCTATCTTTCTCGGTCTCTCGGTCTCTCTCTCTATCTCGGTCTCTCTCTCTCTCACACTCTCACTTTCTCTCTCTGTCTTTGTCTCTGTATCTCTCTTTCTTTGTCTCTGTCTCTGTCTCTGTCTCTGTCTCTGTCTCTGTCTCTGTGTGGGTTCAATAGGATATATGTCTATAGGTGGTTAGCTATGTGTGTCAGTGGAATGGTGTGTGTGTTAACATGTGGTTAGCTGTGAGTGTGTGTTAGTTAAATGTTGTTTTCACACAGCAGACTGTCTGTTCCAGTAACTGCTCTATGTATGACTGTGACTGTGGGTTAAAAACACAGAAACGTTATATTCTGCTTCTTAGACGACCACAATGGATTTTTTTTTTTTTTTCTATCTTCAATAAAAAAAATTATATAGAATGTAAATGTTATCTGTGGCTGGAGCAGCCCATTACTTTTCATTAAATCAATCTTAAACAGGATGGAGTAAAGATGTTCCCAGGCAGAGTGTAAACAACAGACAAGGTGTGGATGAGTGTTCCTGCTAACAATGAACCCTATCCTCTCTCAGTGTTTGTTTACGGTCCCGTGTGGCTCAGTTGGTAGAGCATGGCGCTTGCAACGCCAGGGTTGTGGGTTCATTCCCCACGGGGGGACCAGGATGAATATGTATGAACTTTCCAATTTGTAAGTCGCTCTGGATAAGAGCGTCTGCTAAATGACTTAAATGTAATGTAAATGTTTATATCCTGGTTCCCGAGGAGTCCACTAATGAACTCATCATTAAACCTTTGATTAGTGGAATCAGGTTATGGCAGAAACTAAAATGGCAGCTAGGCTTGGACAGTATACCGAGGTATCTGGGAAAAAGCCACGGGATGTTTTTTTCTTTCAATACCGTCAATATCGTTGAAACAATTTCTTTGAAGTGTTTCAAAACATTTTAATATTTGTAGCAATTTTTTTTTAAAGAAAATACCTGCAGTCAACGTGTGCAATACGTTTGGAGATAAAGCAGATTGCATTCTTATTCCACCTGTCAGATTATTTTACATAATGAAGCTTAGTTCTGCTTTACACAGAAAATACATTAGTGCAACACATTCAACATAAAATAGCTTCATTTTCATCAGATGACAACACAAGTCCAACCCTATTTGGTTGGTAGCCACATATGTAAATGAGCTTACGTTGAAAAAGCAGGTCTCACCAAAAAACATCTGCAATATTGTTTATTCTCTCTATTGCGATTGGTTAATAGTGTATAGTTCAATCTTTCTATTGTGATTGGTTAGATACATAGCTGTAAGGAACGTGTTGGTGGTGTCTGTCGACTGTGTCAAACTGGGAGACTTTGGGCTGTCACGCACACACACACACACACACAAACACACACACACACACAAACACACACACACATAAACACACACACACATAAACACACATACATAAACACACACACACACACATACATAAACACACATACATAAACACACATACATAAACACACATACACACACACACACACACACACACACACACACACACACACACACACACACATACACACACACACACACACACACACACACACACACACACACACACATACATAAACACACATACATAAACACACATACATAAACACACACACACACACACATACATACATAAACACACATACATAAACACACACACACACACACATAAACACACATACATAAACACACATACATAAACACACACACACACACACATACATAAACACACATACATAAACACACACACACACATACATAAACACACACACACACACACACACACATAAACAAACACAAATACTTCCAAAGATGCCTTCAGATACGCAACATATTGTGTTTTCTCTGAAGCGTCTGATAGCAGATTACCTATCAAATGGATGGCCCCAGAATCTCTCAACTTCAGACGCTTCACCACGGCTAGTGATGTCTGGATGTTCGATGAGTCACCCCTGAGCTGAATGGTTTGTGTTTGTGTTCGTAATATCTGCAGAGCTGGGATGGTTGTATCCCCCCATACAGTGCATTCGGAAAGTATTCCCGAAACCTTGACTTTTTCCACATTTTCTTACGTTACAGCCTTATTCTAAAATGGATTCAATTGTTTTTTTACCCTCATCTATCTACACACAATACCGCATTATGACAAACTAAAAACAGGTTTTACATAAGTATTTACACCCTTTACTCAGTACTTTGTTGAAGCACCTTTGGCAGTGATTACAGCCTCAAGTCTTCTTGGGTGTGACGCTACAAGCTTGGCACACCTGTATTTGGGGAGTTTCTCCCATTCTTCTCTGCAGATCCTCTCAAGCTCTGTCAGGTTGGATGGGGATCGTCCCTGCACAGCTATTTTCAGGTCTCTACAGAGATGTTAGATCGGCGTCAAGTACAGGCTCTGGCTGGGCCACTTGCGTTGTCTTGGCTGTGTGTATAGGGCCGTTGTCCTGCTTCGCCACTGTCTGAGGTCCTGAGCACTCTGGAGCAGGTTTTCATCAAGGATCTCTCTGTACTTTGCTCCGTTCATCTTTCCTCAATCCTGACTAGTCTCCCAGTCCCTGCCGCTGAAAAACATCCCCACAGCATGATGCTGCCACCACCATGCTTCACCGTAGGGATGGTGCCAGGTTTCCTCCAGACGTGGTGCTTGGCATTTAGGCCAAAGAGTTTAATCTTGGTTTCATCAGACCCGAGAACCTTGTTTCTCATGGTCTAAGAGTCCTTTAGGTGTCTTTTGTCAAACTCCATGCGGGCTATCATGTGCCATTTACTGAGGAGTGGCTTCTGTCTGGCCACTCTACCATAAAGGCCTGATTGGTGGAGGGCTGTAGAGATGATTGTCCTTCTGGTTCTTCCATCTCCACAGAGGAACTCTGGAGCTGTCAGAGTGACTTTCGGGTTCTTGGTCACCTCCCTGACCAAGACCCTTCTTCCCCGATTGCTCAGTTTGGCCGGGCGGCCAGCTCTAGGAAGGGTCTTGGTGGTTCCAAACTTCTTCCATTTAAGAATGATGGAGGCCACTGTGTTCTTGGGGACCTTCAATGCTGGAGACATTTTCCGATACCCTTCCCCAGATCTGTGCCTCGGCACAATCCTGTCTCAGCCCTCTACGGACAATTCCTTCGACCTCATGGCTTGATTTTTGCTCTGACATGCACTGTCAACTGTGGGACCTTATATAGACAGGTGTGTGCCTTTCCGAATAATGTCCAATCAATTGAATATACCACAGGTAGACTCCAATCAAGTTATAGAAACATCTCAAGGATGATCAATGGAAACAGGATGCACCTGAGCTCAATTTCAAGTCTCATAGCAACGGGTCTGAATACTTAAAGGTATTTTTGTTTTGATTTTTTATAAATTAGTAACAATTTCTAAAAACCGGTTTTTGCTTTGTCATTATGGGGTATTGTGTGTAGATTAACGAGAATTTGTATTTTATTTTATCCATTTTAGAATAAGGCTGTAACGTAACACAATTTGGAAAAAGTCAAGGGGTCTGAATACTTTCCCGAATGCACTGTGTATAACATTCTATTGGTTTCAAGAATTTTGTATAATAATTTAAATTGAATGTGTGATTGGGCCAGGCACATCCAGGTGTCAGGCCAGGTTGTCCTCAGTTGCGGTCCAAGAGCCTCAGGCCCTCTGGAAGGAGAGACAGAGCAAGAAAAAAGATGAGGCTTAGTGAGAACATGGCTAAGACCATAGTACACCACATGAACTGGGGGTAGAGGATAAGGCTTAGTGAGAGCATGGCTAAGACCATAGTACACCACATGAACTGGGGGTAGAGGATAAGGCTTAGTGAGAGCATGGCTAAGACCATAGTACACCACATGAACTGGGGGGGTAGAGGATAAGGCTTAGTGAGAGCATGACTAAGACCACAGTACACCACATGAACTGGGGGGGTAGAGGATAAGGCTTAGTGAGAGCATGACTAAGACCACAGTACACCACATGAACTGGGGGTAGAGGATACGCAATAGTGTTGCCGTGGACACTGGATAATCTGACTAACACACACACACACACACGTTTGACCTCACTGTGATACTGTAGACCTACTTATGTACATTTTCACCAGGTAGCATTCATTGTCCTGCATGTGTGTTAACCATGGCAACCAGCGTTGTAAATAAAGAGATGTGCCGAAAGATAAATCATCCTGTGTGTCTGTAGATCATTTCCCCTGAATGTATCGTTCACGTCAGCCACGTCCATCTTTTCAAGGAAACACCATTTCATTACATCTCTAATTGAGGAAAATAAAGGGTTTACTGCTTCAGTCCTGGTTTCCTTTTCACTTCTTGTTACCTGGTAAATAACCCACATCCATGATTAACGACAAGGAGAATTAGGTGAGGAAACAGTCCATGTTAAGCCAGGACCATAGCTTTTTTTTTTAACACAATTTATTTGTTCTGGTCTCAAAAGAATCCAGAAAATGTTGGTAAACAGAGACACACTCGGGCAGAAAACTGACTGTTCTATTACCAGTCAGGCCCATTTTTTTTCAAACAAAACACAATTTAGTTATATCTATATCTATATTTCACCAAGATAAGTAGTTTTGTTGTGATCGCAAGAAAATCCCCCCAAATTTCAGGTAGAGCCACAGTCAGACAGAACGATCTGAATGTTCTATCCTAAAGTGAGAATAATTAGTTTCCCTGGCTGATATGGCTGCTACGTAGAAAATACTACAACAGTAAATGAATATATAATATTAACTGCTATAAACCTGTCTCCGATATACTTACATATCAGAGTGAACAACTCTAGGTTATTATAGTTTGTGTTTTTATAATAGATTTTATTTATATTAGTTTAATATTTTATTTGACATTCAGATTAGCTTCAGTTAGATCCACTTCACTTGTTTTTATTTAAAGTTTTATTAAAACATTTTTACCTTCGTTTTAAAGTTAGGGACAGAAATTAGCTTATGTGTGGGAGGTTAGGAGACATTTATGTGTTTTGACTAGATCAGGAATAGATTAGCAATGTTCGCTAAACGACCTCTAACTTCCTTCATACTGGACACAGAGACATTACAATGGTATCCACGAGTTCATTTGACTCCCGGGTAGAGTATCCCCTTAACTAAAACTTACCTAACTCTAGGTAGCTATTGAAGAAAGCGCCAAGTTGCTGTCTTGCTTCAAAACATCCCTAACTCCAAACTCTTGTAGTATTTCAGTGGCAAAATCTCGTCCATAGCTGTATTCCATCTTGTTAACATGATTGGTTGATGGGAGGCAGGATTGGGTAGGTTACGTTATAAATGTAATCGGTTACAGTTACTAGTTACCTGTCCAAAATTGTAATCAGTAACGTAACTTTTGGATTACCCAAACTCAGTAACGTAATGTAATTACGTTAGGTTACTTTTAGATTAAGAGGCATTAGAAGAAGACAAAAATGTATGTTACCAATTGAACGACATCTATTGCAGGATAAATCAATGTTAACGTTTACATCGCTGGCCATATATGGATGTTAAAATGTACTTTATGGTTTGGTTATGTAGGCTTCTTCTAACTCATCGCTTTCTACTACATATAATAATACGATTAAATTATATCTTTACGTTAATATATATCATTTATAAATCCAAAAATGGATGTAGCAACTACAGATTTCCCCCTTAAGTCTATCAAAAGTGTGCGAGTTTGAACATGTGTCCATTAGGCTTATGGATACATTTTTTTATCAGCATGAATTAGATTGAGCAATAAAAGCCCCACTTTTATTCCATAGGCTGGGATCCGCACCGTGCAGCTGTTGTAAGAGCACACTGGCTGAATAGTGCGCTCACTGGCTGTACACTGTTTTCAAAAACAATGATTGATAGGCAGCTTAAACTTCTTGAATTCCACCATTATTGGGTTCAAATACACATTTAGATTTGTGAACAGCCATCCATAACAACCACAATCCGTAAGGCGCAAATAGCTAAATGAGAGAGCAGCAGTGTGATTCACATCAATGCGCTATGTAGAAATCAATAAGAGGTGATATCCGTATCGCCGTGACTGCTGTCATCCTTACCTCCAAGCGTTTATTCAAGTTGGATACTCTTTGGATGCCGACATCAGTTGCACCATTGGAAGACGTAGCTTGGACTGTAGCCTACAAAAGCCTATTCCTGCTCTTTTCCCTGCGATCCATCAAACACATGTGTTGTGTCATCATAGTGGTCTTTGCTCTTGATAGTATCACCGATATTTAATAAGCTTACGTATCGGCCACACGGCCTTCGTCAGAGTCACCGATATTTAATAAGCTTACGTATCGGCCACACGGCCTTCGTCAGAGTCACCGATATTTAATAAGCTTAGGTATCGGCCACACCGATATGTAAGCTTATTAAATATCGGTGACTCTGACGAAGGCCGTGTGGCCGATAACTAAGCTTATTAAATATCGGTGACTCTGACGAAGGCCGTGTGGCCGATAGTAAGCTTATTAAATATCGGTGACTCTGACGAAGGCCGTGTGGCCGATACGTAAGCTTATTAAATATCGGTGACTCTGACGAAGGCCGTTACTATCAAGAGCAGTGTGCGGTTTCCTTTTTCCTTCATTTTGTTCAATTGTTGCCATGCACCTGCAACAAATATTGCTCAGATGTGCGAGTGCCTTTTTGAATTATAGTGGTCTTTGACTTGTGGTCAGACTCGCTCAGGTGGAACAAACTTTAAACTTGCGCCTTTTTTCAATGCTGAGTTGAATGTCATTGGGAAAACAGAGAAGCGTCAAATATTTTTTTCCCCGCAAACTACCTTTCTGAATGTAAAAGTAATTCTCTAAGTAATCATCTAGTTTTTCAAAAGTAATCTGATGACAATATTAATCACTGGTAACGTAACCAATTACAGTTAATGTTTTTTTGTTGTTGTTGTAATCTGTTACTTCCCAACCCTGATGGTAGGTGAGGGCAGGAGGTCCTGTATAAACACAAACTCGCTGCTCCGCAATGTCCTGACTACTTCTAAAGAGGTTAAAATACTTTCTGGTCATTATAGTGTATGGCAATGAGTAGAATATTATGCTATTACTGTATCCTGTATATGCTAGTCCTAGCATTCATGTCATTATATTATATCTAGCCTAGATTACTATTCCATGACATACTATTTATTTATGTTTCTCCATAGAACCACTTTTATAAACTCCCACATTCATTACAGACCAGCGTGGTGTGTTGAATCCATTCTCTGAATAAACCTGTTTTGAAGATATCTTCTGGGACTTCTCGGACAGACCTGTGACGGTTGACCCTTATCCGCTGGCTCCTCTAGTAGAATGTCTAACAGATCATAATAATGGCCGGAACGGAGCAAATGGAATGGCATCAAACACCTGGAAACCATGGAAACCATGTGCCCCGTTCTACATGGTCCTCCCGGATCAGATCTTTGCTATTTTTCCACATCTAGTCACAACCCCATGTACAGTATGGGTTGTATCATAGGAGGTTGGTGACACCTTAATTGGGGAGGACGGGCTGGAATTAAGTGGAATGGCTGGAATAAGTTGAATTGTATCAAATACATCAAACACATGGTTTCCATGTGTTTGATGCCATTCCATTTGCTCAGTTTCGGCCATTATTATGAGCCGTCCTCCCCCCAGCAGCCTCCACTGTCTTGTATAGTTGTTGTGTTTTTGGGGATGTCACTTCTTGCCACTGGGTGGCAGTAATGCATAAGGTGATGGGTCAGGTTAGCTTTAAAGGTAGACTCAGCGAGATGACATAGATGCACCAAGTAAACAGTAGAAGTGGGTCCGTTTCCACAACAACCAGGAGCGTTGCAGCATGAGGTTAAACTTCTCCGCTGTTTTGTTTACTACCCTGATTGTTTACTACCCTGATTGTTTACTACCCTGATTGTTTACTACCCTGATTGTTTACTACCCTGATTGTTTACTACCCTGATTGTTTACTACCCTGATTGTTTACTACCCTGTTTTGTTTACTACCCTGATTGTTTACTACCCTGATTGTTTACTACCCTGATTGTTTACTACCCTGATTGTTTACTATTGTTTACTACCCTGATTGTTTACTACCCAGCTTTGTATGTCGAAACGTTGGATGTAAATATTTTTTGCATCTGAGCTCCTAGAGTGTGCGGCTCTCCTTTATTTATTTTTTTAAAGTGTTCTACTCCGCTAGCCAGCACCTCGCCTAAATAGGTGTGTGTTTCTTTCGCCTCTAGATTGGTCCTGGAGCTACCACGTTGTAGCAGCTGAAGCGCACCCGTGCACATGCGCAGATCACTTTTGTCAAGTCGATGGTCACCAGTCTTTCAAGGTGTGTTGCAGTCTGCGGATAAAAGTTGTCCGTTGATGACGGACCATGTAAAAAACTGTTGGTCGCTAAATCTGGAGAAATGACGGACCATCTAGAAACCATCTAGAAGGACCTTGTAAAAACGGTTGGCTGGTCTGCCCTCACCCGTCTGAGCGGTCGGCTGCCCTCACCCGTCTGAGCGGTCGGCTGCCCTCACCCATCTGAGCGGTCGGCTGCCCTCACCCGTCTGAGCGGTCGGCTGTGAATGTCCTCACCTGTTATATACTTACTGTACAGCTGATTGGTGTGGTTCTGTCCTCTATAGTGCTGTCTGGTTAGAACATGATGTTGAGGCCCATCACGATACTCTTGATAGTCACAAACACACACACACACACACACACACACACACACACACACACACACACACACACACACACACACACACACACACACACACACACACACACACACACACACACACACACACACACACACACACACACACACACAGCTGTGTTTGGTCATCTGAAAGAGACTTGGAATCTTATTGTTGTGGTTCTATAAGACAAAGATATTCACACATGTAAACAGTATTAGTTAATGGTTATAACTATGCAATATACATATGTGTACATTAATAAATGGCTAATGGCATCACACTAGTAACATGTCTATAAGGGCTATAAACACAGCATCAATATAAACAAACTTATCAGATCTGCCCTGGCGCCACACAGTCGTAAATTACTCAGCGCATGAGCAAGGTACAAAAACTGTCTGGGATGACTCTGGGATGACTCTGGAATGACTCTGGGATGACTCTGGGATGACTCTGGGATGACTCTGGAATGACTCTAGAATGACTCTGGGATGACTCTGGGATGACTCTGGGATGACTCTGGGATGACTAGAATGATTCTAGAATTACTCTGGGATGACTCTAGAATGACTCTGGGATGACTAGAATGATTCTAGAATTACTCTGGGATGACTCTAGAATGACTCTAGAATGACTCTGGGATGACTCTGGAATGACTCTAGAATGATTCTAGAATTACTCTGGGATGACTCTAGAATTACTCTGGGATGACTCTAGAATGACTCTGGGATGACTCTAGAATGACTCTGAAATGACTCTGGGAAGACTAGAATGACTCTGGGATGACTCTGGAATGACTCTGGAATTACTCTGGGATGACTCTAGAATTACTCTGGGATGACTCTAGAATGACTCTGGGATGACTCTGGGATGACTAGAATGACTAGGATGACTCTGGGATGACTAGAATGACTAGAATGACTGGGATGACTCTGGGGTGACTCTGGGTGACTCTAGAATGGCTCTGGGATGACTCTGGGATGACTCTAGAATGACTCTGGGATGACTCTAGAATGACTCTGGGATGACTCTGGGATGACTAGGATGACTCTAGGATGACTCTGGGATGACTCTGGGATGACTCTGGGATGACTAGAATGACTCTGGGATGACTAGAATGACTCTGGGATGACTCTGGGATGACTCTAGAATGACTCTGGGATGACTAGAATGACTCTGGGATGACTCTGGGATGACTCTAGAATGACTCTGGGATGACTCTAGAATGACTCTGGGATGACTCTGGGATGACTCTAGAAGCTCCCATGGCAGCACAATAAAACCCCTTAATAAAGGCCTCTATAGAAAACGATGTGGTAGCGTGTGCATGCAAAATACTGTTACCACATACAACAATTAAACCACTTCTGCAAAAGTAGTTGTGCAACCAATGTAATAACACTTATTGCAATTCAAAATAATACTACATACGATAAACAATAGGCAAAGCAACTCTGACATTAAAGAATAGTAACAGTTTTTATTTTAATTCGTTTTGGAGTTTAAAGATAATAGTTTAATTATTTTGTTTCAGTTTACTAAATCGTTTTTTCATTATTAATTTTAGTCTCCGTTTTAGTTTACAATAATAACGTGAAAGAATTGAACCAGGTGAGTATGAACAGCCTGCCTCTCCTCCTCACTTCTCACCTACAACAACAGCCTTTGACCTACTAGAGACAAACGCCTAACTAGTTGGTCATAAATTTAGAATAGCACACTTCTCTATGTACTACCATAGATCACGGCAGACAGCTATTCATTCATATTTCAACACACATCCATAACCGCACATTCAGCGAGCTGGTGATCTGCGTGTAAGATTAGCCTAGGGCTTTGAGTTCATCATTTTCCATAAAAGCATCTTATCTTTTACCGGTTGCCTTCAAGAGCGTTTTTACAGCAACAGTCGCGCTGCGCTGATCGTCAGATCTCACAACGTCTATCTCAGGAACAAAGTAGTGTGACCGTTCTTTCCTGTCCCACAAGTCAGCGAGTCAGCACACAAAGGAGTAGTGGGTGGATAGTGTGTTTATTACCAAAGCTGCAATCATAGGACACAGTATAGATGTTTGTTCAGTCCTCAATATTAGCAACACTCCCACAACAATTATCCATAGATTTGCTGTGGATTACCCAGAATTCCATACTTTTACCACTGAGTGCATTATACAACGTAAACACACCAATCTGACAGGAGGTGGCGTATTTACCCATTTTATGCAGGAATTGAACATAATTTATTTACACCTTTACAGTAACAGTTTATGATGTGTGCAGCGGCACGACTACAATAATGACGACCTGGAACGCATCGAGTCGTTTAGGGGAGGAGTTGTGTAGCGATAGCCCACTATTACAACACTTGTCTTTATGCTACATAAATTGTTTTCAGTAGGTCAGAGTTTCACTTAGTCACCCATCTCCCCTGTCCCCAGTAGAGACTCCCCCGGACAGAGAGATCGATGACATGGCGACCAAGAAAGCGGTTTTGTTCAACCTGTGGGGGGTCGTTGTTTCTCCCAGACCTGCAGAAGTTTTCCTCAAATTCGAAGAAAACCTCAAACTCCCCAGGTATGAATCAAATCTTTTTTCAGCGGTGAGATATAGTGCAAACTGAATCTCATGCGTTGTTCAGCGCGTACAGACGGACACTGAAACATCAGTTAGTAATGCGCATGTTCAGAATAATCAACATTTGGTTACACGACAACAGAACGGTGATTTTGTTACTGAAATCTCAGTTTGACCAAAGAATTGTTAGATATTACTTGTTAGATATTGCTGCACTGTCGGAACTAGAAGTACAAGCATTTCCCTATATTCGCAATAACATCTGCTAACCATGACATTGGCGATTTTTTTGTTTAACCTTTATTTAACTATAAATTATAAATGCTCCAAATTACATTTTTATTCGGGAGAAATGCTGTAAGTAGTTTATAGAATAAAACAAACATGTTCATTTTACCCAAACACATACCTATAAATAGTAAAACCAGAGAAACTGATAATTTTGCAGTTGTCTCATGTTTTTTTTTCCAGAGCTGTATATATAGATCTAACTTCATTGTTAGAATATATCTACAACTTTTTTTTAAATTGCAAAAAGTAGATCAACTTCCACAAAATCGTTTTGTTGAAATATCTCCAAAAGTTGTGATGACACAGAGGAACTATTTTGTTCAGCAAGAACAGTGACAGCCAGGGAAAGTGTTGGGAAAATAATTTGGTGACATCTTGTGGTCTTTATGTGAATTACAGGGGGAGGGGGCAGTTACCCCCTACTACCCTACGTCCCCAGTAGCCTCCTATTACATGGACTGAATGGAAGGGAATATGTATTTTTTTAATTTTTTTAAGAAATCCATCTAGAATGACTCTAAACTCCCAGACAGACAGACAGATTGTGTGTGTGGTATGAGATGTTGTATACGCCGATTGTTACATGTAATATTAAACTTAACAACTAATAAGTCAAACCCGCAATACGTGGTGTGGTGTGTAAATCAATGCTTATGTTCTGTTTTAGTGGTTTTCTGAAGAAGGTGGTGACTGACAAGCACAGCGCCATGGGACGCGCAGAGAGGGGCAAACTCACACTCTCTCAGGTGAGTTAAAGACGCTACATGGTCAATCCGACCATCTGCATTTACGGTGATACGGCCTCTGCATTAAGTCAGGGCATCCGTACTTCCTGCGCAGAGCTGTTGTCAAGGACCTTGTCTAGGAAGTGAGTTTGTGTTGATACAGAACCTCCCGCCTTCACCTACCATCAACCAATCATGTCAATGCAGAGCTATAAGGAGCCCTCCACATTGTTGCAGAAGTTGAGGCGCACGGGGATGCGGTATGGAGCTCAGTTTGGCCTCTGCATGACTCTGGAGGTTCCGTAATTGCATCACACCATACAAACGACGTATACAACCACATTTACAGATCAAGCATAAATTGCCTTTTACACAGGCAGCCTACACAGGCAGCCTACACAGACAGCCTACACAGGCAACCTACACAGGCAACCTACACAGACAGCCTACACAGACAGCCTACACAGACAGCCTACACAGACAAATAACGTCACATTCAAACTACCAACATGGTCAGAACTTCGTTGCCAAGCTGTTAACTCTAAAAGTTCAAGATCTTGATTTTTATTTTACTAGGCAAGTCAGTTAAGAACAAATTCTTATTTACAATGACAGGCTAGGAACAGTGGGTTAAATGCCTTGTTCAGGGGCAGCACAACAGATTTTTACCTAGTCGGCTCTGGGATTTGACCTAGCGATCCTTCAGTTACTGACCCAATGCTCTAACCACTAGGCTACCTGCCACCTCAAACATTGGTTCCTCAATGACCCCTAGAACTGGTACAAACATGACACAGCAGAAATAGTTTAGTCTATGTATATTATAATCCATGGAAATGTGGTCCTTCTGTTGAAATGTGGTCTTCTATTGAAATGTGGTCCTTCTGTTGAAATGTGGTCCTTCTGTTGAAATGTGGGTCTTCTATTGAAATGTGGTCCTTCTGTTGAAATGTGGTCTTCTATTGAAATGTGGTCCTTCTATTGAAATGTGGTCCTTCTGTTGAAATGTGGTCTTCTATTGAAATGTGGTCCTTCTATTGAAATGGGCCTTCCATGGAAATTCTTGCGTCACCTTACATGACATGTGACAAGTGGCAACAAGTCATTGTGTGTGTGTGTGTGTCTACCACTGTGTAGATGATCCCAGAGCTTGATGCAGAGTGTGTGAGTGCAGCATCAGATCAGAAGGTCAGTCTTCCTGCTGGGTTCTCTGTGAAGAGCCTGTTGGAGGAACTCAGAGATTCAACCACCGTCAACAAACGCATTCTGCAGACTGTAGCTACGCTCCGCAGTCAAGGTAACACACACACACACACACACACACACACACACACACACACACACACACACACACACACACACACACACACACACACACACACACACACACACACACACACACACACACCTGATACAGAGTTCACATTGTACAGTCTAAGGTCACATGCCATGTCCCGCTTCCTTGTGTTGTCTGTCAGGGTTATTGACAGGCGTGTTGGCCAACCAGTGGGTGGATGACAGTGGGAGTGGAGATAGCTCTGGCCGGCTCCTCTCTCTGCTGGGCGGCCATTTTGACGTGGTACTACAGTCCTGTCGTACAGGCCTCAGGGTCCCAGAGACCGACCTGTTCACCTCCGCTCTCACACAGCTGGGAGTGCCTCCGAAACAGGTATATACACATACTGGCACGCTTGCACACACACACTGCGCACATACACACACACACACACACACACACACACACACACACACACACACACACACATGTACACTACAGCGCACACACACACTGGCATGTGCTTACACACACACACACACACACACACACACACACACACTGCGCGCATACACACACACACACACACACACACACACACACACACACACACACACACACACTGCGCGCATACACACACACACACACACACACACACACACACACACACACACACACACACACACACACACACACTGCGCGCATACACACACACACACACACAGAAACACACAGACACACACAGACACACACACACACATACAGACACAGACACACTAAGGCCTACCGGCAGTTCTCCCAGAGAGGTAGAGGTGATCTGTCTGTCTGTAAAGGCTGTTCTGTTGATCTCAGCACATATGATACGTTTTATTAAGAGTCCAATTAAAATGGCATCAATAACATTTGATCGACATCCTGACATCAATGTCTTGGGAGTCACAAGAGATACATACTGCAACTCCCATAGAGATACATACTGCAACTCCCATACAGATACATACTGCAACTCCCATAGAGATACATACTGCAACTCCCATACAGATACATACTGCAACTCCCATACAGATACATACTGCAACTCCCATAGAGATACATACTGAAACAATGTCCAGCTTCCACCTCTCATCGAGAAGCTGTTACATTCCTTACATGCACATTCCTAAAACCTCCGTTTATACATATCAGTTTACACCGTTTACACCACTAGAAATCCTTATCTGACCTCCCTGTGTAGAGTTGCTCTCAGCTATTGTGTCATTAACAACAGGAAGTTATCTGTGTAACAGAGTTCAGAATGTGTTGTAAGCTCACTCCACAGCTAAATGTTGGTGCTATCCAATTCAAATCCTTTTCTGTAGCTCAACTGGTTTGTATGTTGTCATGCGGGTGGTCACCTGTGTGTGTACGTTGTCAAGCGGGTGGTCACCTGTGTGTTTGTACGTTGTCAAGCGGGTGGTCACCTGTGTGTTTGTACGTTGTCAAGCGGGTGGTCACCTGTGTGTTTGTACGTTGTCAAGCGGGTGGGTCACCTGTGTTGGCGAGGTAGAGGACCTTGGCTCAAGCCCAGTCAGAAGCGGGTTCATGGAGGCAGGGCCATTTACAGTGTGGTCAGACAAAAAATAGCTGATGCACAACCACATTTTTGAACTTCAAACTCTAACTCTCAATTCTAAAACAAAAAACTCATTTTTTGGAGGTGGGTTTCAGGGGCCCCCTAGTGGCCTGGCGCCCCTATGAAACCGCTTATGTCACTTATGCCTGGAGTCGGCCCTGGTCTCTCATCTGTGTTCCTCTGTGTTGCGAGTGGACAGCTGACCTGTCAGTCTGTATTTCAGGCTCTGTGGTTGGGTGACGATGAGGAGGGGGTGGGAGCAGCAGAGGCAGTAGGGATGACAGCTGTTCTGGTGAAGGACCTGCCGGAAGCTCTGAAACAAGTAGAGGCCTTCACTGGAGTACAGGTAACACACACACAGTGATATGTTGTAACTTTTCTTGTCCGTCACAATGTCTGTGAGAATGTGATGGTTATTTTTCAGATTTAAAGTAAACGTGTCATCGCGGACTTCCCTGATACATTAGCCAGCTGCAGTATTCCAAACCCTTTTTTAAAATTTATTCTTGTATTTCAAATGTTCTGGTGATTTCAGGAAACTCCGTTCTGAGGGCTGATTAGCAGATAGATAATATCCCCGTTTAAGTCTATAATTTACATTTCCTCTGGGAATCAAGCAAGTAGCCTATTATTCAATGTTGGTTTTGTTATGGAGGTGTGTGTGTGTGTGTGTGTGTGTGTGTGTGTGTGTGTGTGTGTGTTCCAGGTCGTAACAGGGGAAAGCTACCCAGCCTCTTGCAACCCAGAGGAGGTCTCTCATGGCTATATCACCATCAAGGTAACAACACAATGCTGTATGTAGCAGAAAGCGTATACACGATCACACAATGGGGTTACTTTATTGAAGAACTCACTCAGCCCCCCCGTCTGTCTCTGTCTCTCTGTGTCTCTGTGTCTCTGTGTCTCTGTCTCTCTGTGTCTCTGTCTCTCTCTCTGTCTCTCTGTGTCTCTGTGTCTCTGTCTCAATTCAATTCAATTCAAGGGGCTTTATTGGCATGGGAAACATGTGTTAACATTGCCAAAGCAAGTGAGGTAGATATTATACAAAAGTGAAATAAACAATACAAATTAACAGTAAACATTACACATACAGAAGTTTCAAAACAATAAAGACATTACAAATGTTATATTATATATATACAGTGTTGTAACAATGTACAAATGGTTAAAGTACACAAGGGAAAATAAATAAGCATAAATATGGGTTGTATTTACAATGGTGTTTGTTCTTCACTGGTTGCCCTTTTCTTGTGGCAACAGGTCACAAATCTTGCTGCTGTGATGGCACACTGTGGAATTTCTCCCAGTAGATATGGGAGTTTATCAAAATTGGATTTGTTTTCAAATTCTTTGTGGATCTGTGTAATCTGAGGGAAATATGTCTCTCTAATATGGTCATACATTGGGCAGGAGGTTAGGAAGTGCAGCTCAGTTTCCACCTCATTTTGTGGGCAGTGTGCACATAGCCTGTCTTCTCTTGAGAGCCATGTCTGCCTACGGCGGCCTTTCTCAATAGCAAGGCTATGCTCACTGAGTCTGTACATAGTCAAAGCTTTCCTTAAGTTTGGGTCAGTCACAGTGGTCAGGTATTCTGCCACTGTGTACTCTCTGTTTAGGGCCAAATAGCATTCTAGTTTGCTCTGTTTTTTTGTTAATTCTTTCCAATGTGTCAAGTAATTATCTTTTTGTTTTCTCATGATTTGGTTGGGTCTAATTGTGCTGTTGTCCTGGGGCTCTGTGGGGTGTGTTTGTGTTTGTGAACAGAGCCCTAGGACCAGCTTGCTTAGGGGACTCTTCTCCAGGTTCATCTCTCTGTAGGTGATGGCTTTGTTATGGAAGGTTTGGGAATCGCTTCCTTTTAGGTGGTTGTAGAATTTAACGGCTCTTTTCTGGATTTTGATAATTAGTGGGTATCGGCCTTATTCTGCTCTGCATGCATTATTTGGTGTTCTACGTTGTACACGGAGGATATTTTTGCAGAATTCTGCATGCAGAGTCTCAATTTGGTGTTTGTCCCATTTTGTGAAATCTTGGTTGGTGAGCGGACCCCAGACCTCACAACCATAAAGGGCAATGGGCTCTATGACTGATTCAAGTATTTTTAGCCAGATCCTAATTGGTATGTTGAAATTTATGTTCCTTTTGATGGCATAGAAGGCCCTTCTTGCCTTGTCTCTCAGATCGTTCACAGCTTTGTGGAAGTTACCTGTGGTGCTGATGTTTAGGCCGAGGTATGTATAGTTTTTTGTGTGCTCTAGGGCAACGGTGTCTAGATGGAATTTGTGGTCCTGGTGACTGGACCTTTTTTGGAACACCATTATTTTGGTCTTACTGAGATTTACTGTCAGGACCCAGGTCTGACAGAATCTGTGCAGAAGATCTAGGTGCTGCTGTAGGCCCTCCTTGGTTGGTGACAGAAGCACCAGATCATCAGCAAACAGTAGACATTTGACTTCGGATTCTAGTAGGGTGAGACCGGGTGCTGCAGACTGTTCTAGTGCAACGCCAATTCGTTGATATATATGTTGAAGAGGGTGGGGCTTAAGCTGCATCCCTGTCTCACCCCACGACCCTGTGTGAAGAAATGTGTGTGTTTTTTGCCAATTTTAACCGCACACTTGTTGTTTGTGTACATGGATTTTATAATGTCGTATGTTTTACCCCCAACACCACTTTCCATCAATTTGTATAGCAGACCCTCATGCCAAATTGAGGCTAAGGCTTTTTTGAAATCAACAAAGCATGAGAAGACTTTGCCTTTGTTTTGGTTTGTTTGGTTGTCAATTAGGGTGTGTAGGGTGAATACATGGTCTGTTGTACGGTAATTTGGTAAAAAGCCAATTTGCCATTTGCTCAGTACATTGTTTTCATTGAGGAAATGTACGAGTCTGCTGTTAATGATAATGCAGAGTATTTTCCCAAGGTTACTGTTGACGCATATTCCACGGTAGTTATTGGGGTCAAATTTGTCTCCACTTTTGTGGATTGGGGTGATCAGTCCTTGGTTCCAAATATTGGGGAAGATGCCAGAGCTAAGGACGATGTTAAAGAGTTTTAGTATAGCCAATTGGAATTTGTTGTCTGTATATTTGATCATTTCATTAAGGATACCATCAACACCACAGGCCTTTTTGGGTTGGAGGGTTTTTATTTTGTCCTGTAACTCATTCAAGGTAATTGGAGAATCCAGTGGGTTCTGGTAGTCTTTAATAATTGATTCTAGGATTTGTATTTGATCATGTATATGTTTTTGCTCTTTATTCTTTGTTATAGAGCCAAAAAGATTGGAGAAGTGGTTTACCCATACATCTCCATTTTGGATAGATAATTCTTCGTGTTGTTGTTTGTTTGTCTCTCTCTCTCTGTCTCTCCCGCTCTGTCTCTCTCTCTCTTGCTCTGTCTCTCTGTCTCTGTCTCTGTCTCGTTCTCTCTGTCCCTCTCTCTCTTGCTCTGTCTCTCTGTCTCTCTCTCTCTGTCTCTCTGTCGGTCTCGTTCTCTCTGTCTCTCTCTCTCTGTCTCTCTCTCTCTAGCCCAGGGTAAAGCTGCACTATGTGGAGATGGGGACGGGGCCTCCAGTCATGCTGTGTCACGGCTTCCCTGAGAGTTGGTACTCATGGAGATACCAGGTACACACACACCCACACACACACACACACACACACACACACACACACACGACTACTCACTCACTCACACACCTCTCTCTCTCTCTCAGATTCCAGCTCTAGCTGATGCAGGGTTTAGAGTCTTATCTCTGGACATGAAGGGCTATGGAGAGTCTACAGCTCCACCAGGTTAGAGTGTGTGTGAACATGTCTATATGTATATAGTGAATTGAATTATGACTTAATTAATTAATTCCTAAGGGTTAAGGTAAGGGATAGGGTTGAATCTAAACAATATATAATGAGTGCCTGGCACTGGGATTGAACACGGGACCCTCGGAGCCGGAGCTCGCGGCTTTACGCCCACCCGCCGTCCGCAACACCCTACTTGATGGTAAAAGCGCTCACCGTTGCCCCTAGTGGCCGGTTTTAGAGGCATCTCCCGACGTACTGGGGACCTAGATGAACAACACATATCGCCTTGGATCTGGAGTGACCTGACTGGAGTGACCTGACTGGAGTGACCTGACTGGAGTAGGGTCTGGAGTGACCTGGCTGGAGTGACCTGACTGGAGTAGGGTCTGGAGTGACCTGACTGGAGTGACCCGACTGGAGTAGGGTCTGGAGTGACCTGACTGGAGTAGGGTCTGGAGTGACCTGGCTGGAGTGACCTGACTGGAGTAGGGTCTGGAGTGACCTGACTGGAGTAGAGTCTGGAGTGACCTGACTGGAGTAGAGTCTGGAGTGACCTGACTGGAGTAGAGTCTGGAGTGACCTGACTGGAGTAGGGTCTGGAGTGACCTGACTGGAGTGACCTGACGTGACCTGACTGGAGTGACCTGACTGGAGTAGGGTCTGGAGTGACCTGACTGGAGTGACCTGACTGGAGTGACCTGACTAGAGTGACATGACTGGAGTAGGGTCTGGAGTGACCTGGCTGGAGTGACCTGACTGGAGTGACCTGACTAAAGTGACATGACTGAAGTAGGGTCTGGAGTGACCTGACTGGAGTGACCTGACTGGAGTGGGGTCTGGAGTGACCTGGCTGGAGTGACCTGACTGGAGTAGGGTCTGGAGTGACCTGACTGGAGTGACCTGACTGGAGTAGGATCTGGAGTGACCTGGCTGGAGTGACCTGACTGGAGTAGGGTCTGGAGTGACCTGACTGGAGTGACCTGACTGGAGTAGGATCTGGAGTGACCTGACTGGAGTGACCTGACTGGAGTGACCTGACTGGAGTAGGGTCTGGAGTGACCTGACTGGAGTGACCTGACTGGAGTAGGGTCTGGAGTGACCTGACTGGAGTAGGGTCTGGAGTGACCTGACTGGAGTGACCTGACTGGAGTGACCTGACTGGACACCCATCTTAATGAGAAGTGCTGTGTGTGGCACCTTCCTTCCTTATTTATTCCCTCCATCTTTCCTTTCTCACACTAGAGAAGTACAGTTATGTGACTGTCGACACGTACAGGGTTTACTGACAATGTCTCGTTCCATGGTTTTACAGTTTTAAGTTTAGTCTGCTGTTAGTTGAACAGTTTAGAGCCTGGTTTCTCCATCTCCCTGCTGGTTAGTTGAACAGTTTAAAGCCTGGTTTCTCCATCTCCCTGCTGGTTAGTTGAACAGTTTAAAGCCTGGTTTCTCCATCTCCCTGCTGTTAGTTGAACAGTTTAAAGCCTGGTTTCTCCATCTCCCTGCTGTTAGTTGAACAGTTTAAAGCCTGGTTTCTCCATCTCCCTGCTGGTTAGTTGAACAGTTTAAAGCCTGGTTTCTCCATCTCCCTGCTGGTTAGTTGAACAGTTTAAAGCCTGGTTTCTCCATCTCCCTTCTGTTGGGGGACTGTAGTGTCAAACACAATAGGAACACCATCATTATTACAGACCAAGATTGATTTATTCAATTTCAATAACACTCTCTCTTCCTCTTTCCTCTCCCACACGTTCTCTCTCTCTAGACATAGAGGAGTACTCACAGGAACAGATCTGCCAGGTAAGGGACACGCTTACATACGAACAAAACATCCCCTGTCTATCCTTGACATGATTGTAATGGTTTTCTGTATGTTCTTATCTCTGTTGTAGGATCTTGTGACTTTCATGGATAAAATGGTGAGTCCACTCCCAATAATCAGCCCTGTATGTTAAGCTATCAGGGTGAAGTATTAGTCGCCACATGGGCGGTGTGATGCTACAGGAAGAGCTCAACGCTTCCTTTAATGCCCTCTCTCTCTCTATCTCTCTCGCTCTCTCTCTGTCTCTCTCTCGCTCTCTCTCTCGCTCTCTCGCTCTGTCTCTCTCGCTCTGTCTCTCTCTCTCTCTGTCTCTCGCCCTCGCTCTGTCTCTCGCCCTCGCTCTGTCTCTCGCCCTCGCTCTGTGTCTCTCTCTCTCGCTGTGTCTCTCTCTCTCTCTGTGTCTCTCTCTCTCTCTGTCTCTCGCTCTGTCTCTCTCTCTCTGTCTCTCGCTCTGTCTCTCTCGCTCTGTCTCTCTCTCTCGCTCTGTGTCTCTCTCGCTCTGTCTCTCTCTCTGCTCTGTCTCTGTCTCTCTCTCTCGCTCTGTCTCTCTCTCGCTCTGTCTCTCTCTCGCTCTGTGTCTCTCTCTCGCTCTGTGTCTCTCGCTCTGTCTCTCTCTCTCTCTCTCTCAATTCAATTTTCAATTCAATTCAATTCAATTCAAGGGGCTTTATTGGCATGGGAAACATGTGTTAACATTGCCAAAGCAAGTGAGGTAGATATTATACAAAAGTGAAATAAACAATACAAATTAACTAAATTTGTTAAATCTTATTAAATCTTATTTTATTATTTATTTATTTATTATTAAGTTATTAAATCTCTCTCTGTCTCTCTCTCTGTCTCTCTCTCAGGGTATTCCCCAGGTGACTCTGGTTGGTCATGATTGGGGTGGAGTTGTGGTCTGGAACATGGCCAGGTGTCATCCAGAGAGAGTCAGGTAGACTAAAGGGGTCTAAACACCTTACGCAAACGTGTGTATGTTGCTATTGGGGGGTTTAGGAACACATGGATCGGCAAGGCTATTATGTTACAAAAGGAATACGTTGCCCCCCCCCCCCCCCCAAACATCTGACTCCACCCAAGAGCACACACACGTGTAGGTAGATCTACGCACGTTAAGTATGTGGAAACCTTAACACACACACATGCGCACACACACACACACTCCCTGAGACGGTAAAGTAAAGAATTAAACCAATACCTTGTGTGTGTGTGTGTGTGTGTGTGTGTGTGTGTGTGTGTGTGTGTGTGTGTGTGTGTGTGTGTGTGTGTGTGTAGAGCGGTAGCTTCTCTGAACACCCCTCTGTTTCCTGTGGACCCCTCCAAGGATCCAATGAACTTCCTGAAGACTGTGCCAATCTTCGACTACCAGCTCTACTTCCAGGACCCCGTAAGTGTGTGGAACGGAGGGGAGAGGAACTTTACTCTATTGTCCCCCTACTGTACCATATTCATCCATTATGTGTCAGTAGGTGACTTTGCTTTGGTAGCCAAGTCACCCGTTATAGAAGTCAGTATTCGACGTTCTTCCATGTCTGAGGACGTCGGGAGATGACGTTGAAACCGGCCACTAGGGGGGCGACAGTGAGCGCTGTTACTTTTCAAGAAGGTTTCAGTTTTGCCAGAGTGTTGTGGAGGGGATGGAGGATGGTGTAATCATCTGACTGATTCAAAAGGTCCCAAACCTTAACCCTTACCCTAACCAGTTAGAGTTAACAACTAACCTTAACCAGTTAGAGATAACAACTAACCTTAACCAGTTAGAGATAACAACTAACCATAACCAGTTAGAGTTAACAACTAACCTTAACCAGTTAGAGTTAACAACTAACCTTAACCAGTTAGAGTTAACAACTAACCTTAACCAGTTAGAGATAACAACTAACCTTAACCAGTTAGAGTTCATGACTAACCATAACCAGTTAGAGTTAATGACTAACCTTAACCCTTACCTTAACCAGTTAGAGTTAACAACTAACCTTAACCAGTTAAGAGTTAACAACTAACCTTAACCAGTTAAGAGTTAACAACTAACCTTAACCAGTTAAGAGTTAACAACTAACCTTAACCAGTTAAGAGTTAACAACTAACCTTAACCAGTTAGAGTTAACAACTAACCTTAACCAGTTAGAGTTAACAACTAACCTTAACCAGTTAGAGTTAACAACTAACCTTAACCAGTTAAGAGTTAACAACTAACCTTAACCAGTTAAGAGTTAACAATTAACCTTAACCAGTTAAGAGTTAACAACTAACCATAACCAGTTAGAGTTAATGACTAACCTTAACCAGTTAGAGTTAACAACTAACCTTAACCAGTTAGAGATAACAACTAACCTTAACCAGTTAGAGTTAATGACTAACCTTAACCCTTACCTTAACCAGTTAGAGATAACAACTAACCTTAAAACCAGTTAGAGTTCATGACTAACCTTAAATACTTAAAAATGTGATGATTGAACAACTTCGAAAGTTGACGTTTGAGAAACATGGACGACATGAGACTGTGAAAGCTGGTTGGGCTTTGGTTCCAGTTTTTTTCGCAAGTACTCATTTAATTGTTGCTAGTGCTAAATGATCCTCTAATTACTCAAGTTGCTTTTGTTTACATTGTGAACATAGACAATGTAGCTAGCTAGCGAGAGTTTGTGCTAGCTAGTAGCTTCTTGACTTTATAAATCTTAGTACAATAACCAGTGGTGTGTCTAGTGGAGGCCATATGCAACCAAAATCAACTTTTGTTTCTCATTATTTCAATTCACAAGATAGAATGAACACGCGACACACAGCCATTGAGAATTGAACCTCTGATTCTTGAGCTTGGACGCTGCCATTGGACATGACGCAACGCGGCGGTATAGCAGCTTTCATTGCTTTTAACGGAAGAATTTCCTCAATGGCTGAAAGCTGATGGCAATACCGGCCGCCTGATGGCAATAGTATAGCAGGGCCGTAAGTCCTCTACAGGATGTACTGTAACAGAGACCTTTCCTTATGTAACTCATCTACAGGATGTAACAGAGACCTTTCCTTATGTAACTCATCTACAGGATGTAACAGAGACCTTTCCTTATGTAACTCTACAGGATGTAACAGAGACCTTTCCTTATGTAACTCTACAGGGTGTAGCTGAAACTGAGATGGAGAAAGACCTGGCAAGGACCTTCAAGATCTTCTTCCGTGGCAGTGGAGATAAGGTGACACACACGCACACGCACACACACGCACACACACACACACACACACACACACACACACACACACACACGCACACACACGCACACACACACACACACACACACACTCTCTCTCTCTCTCTCTCTCTCTCTCTCTCTCTCTTGTGAATGATCTCTGTTTGTTGTTCTCCAGGATAATGTTCCTCAGATCAACACTGCTGGAGTTTGTGCCAGAGGTGAGTCTAGAAGACAAACCAACGTTATGATTGGAGGTTTGGGACTGAAGGGTTGACCTATGGTATTCAACTAACCAACTGACTGGATCGACAATACTGTGCTGTAAAACTTGTGCAACATAGTACATTGCTGTCAATCAATCTTCACACTGTGTGTGTGTGTGTGTGTGTGTGTGTGTGTGTGTGTGTAGGTGGTCTGTTCGTAGGACTACCAGACGAGATTCCCAGGAGCTCCATCCTCAGTGAGACTGCTCTGCAGTTCTACATCACTCAGTTCAAAGACAAGGGATTCAGGTATACACACTCTCTCTCCCTCACACACACACTCTCTCTCCCTCACACACACACTCTCTCTCCCTCACACACACACACTCTCTCCCTCACACACACACTCTCTCTCCCTCACACACACACACTCTCTCCCTCACACACACACTCTCTCTCCCTCACACACACACTCTCTCTCCCTCACACACACACTCTCTCTCCCTCACACACACACAATGTCAGCAGCAGGAGGAGAGTGACAGAGTGTTCTGTTTTTCCAGAGGGCCGTTGAACTGGTACCGTAATGTTGTGAGCAACTGGAAATGGCTATGCTCCCGACCCAGGGCTAAGGTAGGGGTGTGTGTGTGTGTGTGTGTGTGTGTGTTAACACAGTTACAGTATATGTTGACGAATGATTGCGGTTTCCTGTGTTTGTGTAGCTCTTGATGCCAGCTCTCATGGTGACAGCTGGTAAAGATCATGTCCTGCTGCCTGTCTTCTCCAAGGGGATGGAAACCATGGTGAGACCACACACACACATATTTATACACACATGTATACATGTAATTGACACGTGTGACTTGTGACATCTCTGTGTGTCAGATCCCCAACCTAACAAGAGGACACATCGAAGAGTGTGGACACTGGACCCAGATGGAAAGGTGAGTCCCAGTGTGTGTGTGTGTGTGTTTGTCCTTGCACAGACCAATGGAGGGGAGGCTGACCATGTGAACTCTGCAGTCAGCTCCTGTTAGTCACCAGAATGACCTCTGATCTAAAGCCCTGCTGAGGGAGACGGGTCAGGTAGAGGTTAAAGGTCATAGGGTCACTGCTGCTCTGCTGTCTAAGGAAGTTGGTGTGTTGTTTTGTGTGGTATAAACTGTGGACAAGTTGAAAGAGTTGTGTATATTGGCTGACATACTGTATTTGGCATAACGTGTGTGTGTGTGTGTGTGTGTGTGTGTGTGTGTGTGTGTGTGTGTGTGTGTGTGTGTGTTTAGGCCGTCTGAGCTGAACACCATTCTGATCTCCTGGCTGAAAGACACTCACAACAACACTGGGGTTGCCATGACACCCAAGCTGTGATCAGTTACCAGGACAACGTATTCCTCTTAGTGCACTTTGTAGTGAACTCTTGGAATCATCTGTTCATTCAGAATTATTTCTAAAACTGTACGATAACCCTTTTTTAAAAACCTGAAACATTTTTCTCTTCTAAAGACACACACGATGCACAAATAGACAGTACCAACAGCCACGACACCTCCAGCATGATTGTCTCAAAACGTCCCTTTTTGAGCCGTTTCATGAGAAAGTGCGACTGACCTTTACGTTGAGTGTACAAAATATAAAGGACACCTGCTCTTTCCATGACTTAGGCCCCATTCTACACCTGCACTGCTTGCTGTTTGGGGTTTTAGGCTGGGTTTCTGTACAGCACTTTGTGGCATCAGCTGATGTAAGAAGGACTTTATAAATACATTTGATTTGAATTTGATTTGACTAGTGTTACTATAGAATGTCGATTATGTCATTATTACCCCAGCTTGTCTGTTTTTTCCAGTGGACAATTCGGACGGGATTAGTTTTTACCAAACTGACCCTGTAATAATTGTTTTTCCCTCATTCACAATTGACCGTTATGACGGGAGCCTGGAGGCTCTTCGAGGTCGTGAAGATATTTCAAATGTCTAGGGATCAACCAGCTCTGTCTCACGATAGGACAGAGTTTAACAGGTGCTGCACCCAGTTTGGGTCAGAACACGAGAACAAATTGATGCTTAAAACAACGTGCTATGCAGGTACCCTACAGATGAACGATTTGTTTTGTCAAATAACCTAGTGCCATACTTCTCTTTCAATAAATGAAGTGGACGATTTTGTGCCAATGAATTGGTCATTTGCCAAATCCGTCAGGTAATTAAATGTCTGTGTAGTTTACAGTTCATGGTTCTTATTAATATGCATTATTATTATTATTTTGACTTTCTCCCAACTGAAGGCCATTAGCCCAATATTAGACAATCCCTAGACATTTAAAATATCTTCACACCTAGAAGAGCCTCCAGGCTGATGTCATAACGGTCAATTAGGGGGGAAACAAAAATAATTACAGGGGCAGTTTGGTAAAACTGATCCGGTCTGAATCGTCCACTGGAAATACAGACATGCTGGGGTAATAATGACATAATCGACATTCTATAGTAACACTAGTCCCGTACGAATAGGGTTAAAGAAGGATTTTTAAGTCTTGAGACAATTGAGACATGGATTGTGTATGTGTGTCATTCAGAAGGTGAATGGACAAGACAAAAAGATTCAAGTGCCTTTTAAAACGGGGTATGGTAGTAGGTGCCAGGCGCACCGGTTTGTGTCAAGAACTGCGAGAGTGGAGGAAGAGGAGAGAGTGGAGGAAGAGGAGAGAGTGGAGGAGAAGAGGAGAGAGTGGAGGAAGAGGAGAGAGTGGAGGAAGAGGAGAGAGTGGAGGAGAAGAGGAGAGAGTGGAGGAAGAGGAGAGAGTGGAGGAAGAGGAGAGAGTGGAGGAGGGAGTGTTTGTTATCATCAAACATCTTTCCTCTGTGATGCTGTACACACATTCACACTATAGGAGAAAGCGCTTCGGAGATGAAATTAGTTTTCTTAGTAAATGTACCTTTTCATTCCCCACCCAGCACACAAGCACACCGCGCCTTTTCATTCCCCACCCAGCACACAAGCACACCGCGCCTTTTCATTCCCCACCCAGCACACAAGCACACCGCGCCTTTTCATTCCCCACCCAGCACACCGCGCCTTTTCATTCCCCACCCAGCACACAAGCACACCGCGCCTTTTCATTCCCCACCCAGCACACAAGCACACCGCGCCTTTTCATTCCCCACCCAGCACACAAGCACACCGCGCCTTTTCATTCCCCACCCAGCACACCGCGCCTTTTCATTCCCCACCCAGCACACAAGCACACCGCGCCTTTTCATTCCCCACCCAGCACACAAGCACACCGCGCCTTTTCATTCCCCACCCAGCACACCGCGCCTTTTCATTCCCCACCCAGCACACAAGCACACCGCGCCTTTTCATTCCCCACCCAGCACACAAGCACACCGCGCCTTTTCATTCCCCACCCAGCACACCGCGCCTTTTCATTCCCCACCCAGCACACAAGCACACCGCGCCTTTTCATTCCCCACCCAGCACACAAGCACACCGCGCCTTTTCATTCCCCACCCAGCACACAAGCACACCGCGCCTTTTCATTCCCCACCCAGCACACAAGCACACCGCGCCTTTTCATTCCCCACCCAGCACACAAGCACACCGCGCCTTTTCATTCCCCACCCAGCACACAAGCACACCGCGCCTTTTCATTCCCCACCCAGCACACAAGCACACCGCGCCTTTTCATTCCCCACCCAGCACACAAGCACACCGCGCCTTTTCATTCCCCACCCAGCACACAAGCACACCGCGCCTTTTCATTCCCCACCCAGCACACAAGCACACCGCGCCTTTTCATTCCCCACCCAGCACACAAGCACACCGCGCCTTTTCATTCCCCACCCAGCACACAAGCACACCGCGCCTTTTCATTCCCCACCCAGCACACAAGCACACCGCGCCTTTTCATTCCCCACCCAGCACACAAGCACACCGCGCCTTTTCATTCCCCACCCAGCACACAAGCACACCGCGCCTTTTCATTCCCCACCCAGCACACAAGCACACCGCGCCTTTTCATTCCCCACCCAGCACACAAGCACACCGCGCCTTTTCATTCCCCACCCAGCACACAAGCACACCGCGCCTTTTCATTCCCCACCCAGCACACAAGCACACCGCGCCTTTTCATTCCCCACCCAGCACACAAGCACACCGCGCCTTTTCATTCCCCACCCAGCACACAAGCACACCGCGCCTTTTCATTCCCCACCCAGCACACAAGCACACCGCGCCTTTTCATTCCCCACCCAGCACACAAGCACACCGCGCCTTTTCATTCCCCACCCAGCACACAAGCACACCGCGCCTTTTCATTCCCCACCCAGCACACAAGCACACCGCGCCTTTTCATTCCCCACCCAGCACACAAGCACACCGCGCCTTTTCATTCCCCACCCAGCACACAAGCACACCGCGCCTTTTCATTCCCCACCCAGCACACAAGCACACCGCGCCTTTTCATTCCCCACCCAGCACACAAGCACACCGCGCCTTTTCATTCCCCACCCAGCACACAAGCACACCGCGCCTTTTCATTCCCCACCCAGCACACAAGCACACCGCGCCTTTTCATTCCCCACCCAGCACACAAGCACACCGCGCCTTTTCATTCCCCACCCAGCACACCGCGCCTTTTCATTCCCCACCCAGCACACAAGCACACCGCGCCTTTTCATTCCCCACCCAGCACACAAGCACACCGCGCCTTTTCATTCCCCACCCAGCACACCGCGCCTTTTCATTCCCCACCCAGCACACAAGCACACCGCGCCTTTTCATTCCCCACCCAGCACACAAGCACACCGCGCCTTTTCATTCCCCACCCAGCACACCGCGCCTTTTCATTCCCCACCCAGCACACAAGCACACCGCGCCTTTTCATTCCCCACCCAGCACACAAGCACACCGCGCCTTTTCATTCCCCACCCAGCACACCGCGCCTTTTCATTCCCCACCCAGCACACAAGCACACCGCGCCTTTTCATTCCCCACCCAGCACACAAGCACACCGCGCCTTTTCATTCCCCACCCAGCACACCGCGCCTTTTCATTCCCCACCCAGCACACAAGCACACCGCGCCTTTTCATTCCCCACCCAGCACACAAGCACACCGCGCCTTTTCATTCCCCACCCAGCACACCGCGCCTTTTCATTCCCCACCCAGCACACAAGCACACCGCGCCTTTTCATTCCCCACCCAGCACACAAGCACACCGCGCCTTTTCATTCCCCACCCAGCACACAAGCACACCGCGCCTTTTCATTCCCCACCCAGCACACAAGCACACCGCGCCTTTTCATTCCCCACCCAGCACACAAGCACACCGCGCCTTTTCATTCCCCACCCAGCACACAAGCACACCGCGCCTTTTCATTCCCCACCCAGCACACAAGCACACCGCGCCTTTTCATTCCCCACCCAGCACACAAGCACACCGCGCCTTTTCATTCCCCACCCAGCACACAAGCACACCGCGCCTTTTCATTCCCCACCCAGCACACAAGCACACCGCGCCTTTTCATTCCCCACCCAGCACACAAGCACACCGCGCCTTTTCATTCCCCACCCAGCACACAAGCACACCGCGCCTTTTCATTCCCCACCCAGCACACAAGCACACCGCGCCTTTTCATTCCCCACCCAGCACACAAGCACACCGCGCCTTTTCATTCCCCACCCAGCACACAAGCACACCGCGCCTTTTCATTCCCCACCCAGCACACAAGCACACCGCGCCTTTTCATTCCCCACCCAGCACACAAGCACACCGCGCCTTTTCATTCCCCACCCAGCACACAAGCACACCGCGCCTTTTCATTCCCCACCCAGCACACAAGCACACCGCGCCTTTTCATTCCCCACCCAGCACACAAGCACACCGCGCCTTTTCATTCCCCACCCAGCACACAAGCACACCGCGCCTTTTCATTCCCCACCCAGCACACAAGCACACCGCGCCTTTTCATTCCCCACCCAGCACACAAGCACACCGCGCCTTTTCATTCCCCACCCAGCACACAAGCACACCGCGCCTTTTCATTCCCCACCCAGCACACAAGCACACCGCGCCTTTTCATTCCCCACCCAGCACACAAGCACACCGCGCCTTTTCATTCCCCACCCAGCACACAAGCACACCGCGCCTTTTCATTCCCCACCCAGCACACAAGCACAAAGAGCAGATTCATATTTTCTCCATCGTTTCATGTCCCACATCACCATAACAACAATATGAGATCGAATTCAGGGCTCTACTCATTCCGCATCGTGGAAGTACAGCGTGATTGAAATGTGAAGGCAATGTAACCGCGTTAGTGGAGACTGCATTCACGGTAAACACTGCATATGTCAGCACATTCACAAATGACCTGTAACGCATTTCTGTAACGCTTTGGCAATACAGATTGAATGGTGCCCACGTCCCTTAAACTGAAGTAAAACCCTCACCCCGCCTTCTCTCGCGCTCTCTCTGAGACACACAGAATAATAGGAAACTATTTTACTGTATTTTATTGATGTGTGTGTATATATATTTAAAAAATACAATGTTCAATGTAACCCTGAATGCAAAAACAAAAAATAAAAATATTAATTCCCCTATATCATCATCCTACACTGGCTATGGAGTTACATTTAATACATGTACTGTTATAATTCTCCTTGTACCTCGTTAGTAGACATCTAGAGGGAATTAAACTGTAGACTGTGTTCCAATCTAGAACACAGCCACGGTCGTCGTCATGGTTACAACAACTTCTTCTCAAACGGCTTCTTCCAGGTGGGCAGGATCTGGGCGTAGACCTTTTCAATCTGTAACCAATCACAACAGATCTTCTCAATCTACAACCAATCACATCAGACATTGTTGCACTTCATATACACCCCCCCCCCTCAAAAGACACACACACACACACGCACTCACCATCCCTACCCTTACCTGGGTGGACTTCTTGAGTCCGTATCTGAAGAGCGTGGCCTGGTGTTCAGAGTTATGAAACAGGATGTCGAAGGTGACGTCTCTACCGATCATGTCGTCTATCGCAGGCTTCACCAGAGAGTAGAAATCCCTGGGTGGATGGACCTCATCCAGCAAGTTCCTCACCTACACAAACAGAGGAGCTATAACCTCACCTACACACACAGAGGAGCTATAACCTCACCTACACACACAGAGAGGAGCTATAACCTCACCTACACACACAGAGGAGTTATAACCTCACCTACACACACACACAGAGGAGCTATGACCTCACCTACACACACAGAGGAGGTATAACCTCACCTACACACACAGAGGAGCTATAACCTCACCTACACACACAGAGGGGAGCTATAACCTCATCTACACACACAGAGAGGAGCTATAACCTCACCTACACACACAGAGGAGCTATAACCTAATCTACACACACAGAGGAGCTATGACCTCACCTACACACACACAGAGGAGTTATAACCTCACCTACACACACAGAGAGGAGCTATAACCTCACCTACACACACACAGAGGAGCTATGACCTCACCTACACACACACAGAGGAGTTATAACCTCACCTACACACACAGAGAGGAGCTATAACCTCACCTACACACACACAGAGGAGCTATAACCTCATCTACACACACAGAGGAGCTATAACCTCACCTACACACACACACAGAGGAGCTATAACCTCACCTACACACACACACAGAGGAGCTATGACCTCACCTACACACACAGAGGAGCTATGACCTCACCTACACACACACAGAGGAACTATGACCTCACCTACACACACAGAGGAGCTATAACCTCACCTACACACACAGAGGAGCTATGACCTCACCTACACACACAGAGGAACTATGACCTCACCTACACACACAGAGGAGCTATAACCTCACCTACACACACAGAGGAGCTATGACCTCACCTACACACACAGAGGAGGTATAACCTCACCTACACACACAGAGGAGCTATAACCTCACCTACACACACAGAGGAGTTATAACCTCACCTACACACACAAAGGAGCTATAACCTCACCTACACACACAGAGGAGGTATAACCTCACCTACACACACAGAGGAGCTATAACCTCACCTACACACACAGAGGAGTTATAACCTCACCTACACAAACAGAGGAGCTATAACCTCACCTACACACACATATAGAGGAGCTATAACCTCACCTACACAAACAGAGGAGCTATAACCTCATCTACACACACAGAGGAGCTATAACCTCACCTACACACACACACAGAGGAGCTATAACCTCACCTACACACACACACAGAGGAGCTATGACCTCACCTACACACACAGAGGAGCTATGACCTCACCTACACACACACAGAGGAACTATGACCTCACCTACACACACAGAGGAGCTATAACCTCACCTACACACACAGAGGAGCTATGACCTCACCTACACACACAGAGGAACTATGACCTCACCTACACACACAGAGGAGCTATAACCTCACCTACACACACAGAGGAGCTATGACCTCACCTACACACACAGAGGAGGTATAACCTCACCTACACACACAGAGGAGCTATAACCTCACCTACACACACAGAGGAGTTATAACCTCACCTACACACACAAAGGAGCTATAACCTCACCTACACACACAGAGGAGGTATAACCTCACCTACACACACAGAGGAGCTATAACCTCACCTACACACACAGAGGAGTTATAACCTCACCTACACAAACAGAGGAGCTATAACCTCACCTACACACACATATAGAGGAGCTATAACCTCACCTACACAAACAGAGGAGCTATAACCTCATCTACACACACAGAGGAGCTATAACCTCACCTACACACACAGAGGAGCTATGACCTCACCTACACACACAGAGGAGCTATAACCTCACCTACACACACAGAGGAGCTATAACCTCACCTACACACAGAGGAGCTATAACCTCACCTACACACACAGAGGAGCTATAACCTCACCTACACACACAGAGGAGGTATAACCTCACCTACACACACAGAGAGGAGCTATAACCTCACCTACACACACAGAAGAGCTATGACCTCACCTACACACACAGAGGAGCTATAACCTCACCTACACACACAGAGGAGGTATAACCTCACCTACACACACAGAGCAGCTATAACCTCACCTACACACAGAGGAGCTATAACCTCACCTACACATATAGAGGAGCTATAACCTCACCTACACACACAGAGGAGCTATAACCTCACCTACACACACAGAGGAGCTATAACCTCACCTACACACACAGAGGAGCTATAACCTCACCTACACACACAGAGGAGCTATAACCTCACCTACACACAGAGAGGAGCTATAACCTCACCTACACACACAGAGGAGCTATAACCTCACCTACACACACAGAGGAGGTATAACCTCACCTACACACACAGAGGAGCTATGACCTCACCTACACACACAGAGGAGCTATGACCTCACCTACACACACAGAGAGGTATAACCTCACCTACACACACAGAGGAGGTATAACCTCAACTACACACACACAGAGGAGGTATAACCTCACCTACACACACAGAGGAGCTATAACCTCACCTACACACACAGAGGAGCTATGACCTCACCTACACACACAGAGGAGCTATAACCTCACCTACACACACAGAGGAGCTATAACCTCACCTACACACACAGAGGAGCTATGACCTCACCTACACACACAGAGGAGCTATGACCTCACCTACACACACAGAGGAGCTATGACCTCACCTACACACACAGAGGAGCTATGACCTCACCTACACACACAGAGGAGCTATAACCTCACCTACACACACACACAGAGGAGCTATAACCTCACCTACACACACACAGAGGAGCTTTAACCTCACCTACACATATAGAGGAGCTATAACCTCACCTAAACACACACAGAGGAGCTTTAACCTCACCTACACATATAGAGGAGCTATAACCTCACCTACACACACACAGAGGAGCTATAAACTCACCTACACACACAGAGGAGCTATAACCTCACCTACACACACAGAGGAGCTATAACCTCACCTACACACACAGAGGAGCTATAACCTCACCTACACACACAGAGGAGCTATAACCTCACCTACACACAGAGAGGAGCTATAACCTCACCTACACACACAGAGGAGCTATAACCTCACCTACACACACAGAGGAGGTATAACCTCACCTACACACACAGAGGAGCTATGACCTCACCTACACACACAGAGGAGCTATGACCTCACCTACACACACAGAGAGGTATAACCTCACCTACACACACAGAGGAGGTATAACCTCACCTACACACACACAGAGGAGGTATAACCTCACCTACACACACAGAGGAGCTATAACCTCACCTACACACACAGAGGAGCTATGACCTCACCTACACACACAGAGGAGCTATAACCTCACCTACACACACAGAGGAGCTATAACCTCACCTACACACACAGAGGAGCTATAACCTCACCTACACACAGAGAGGAGCTATAACCTCACCTACACACACAGAGGAGCTATAACCTCACCTACACACACAGAGGAGGTATAACCTCACCTACACACACAGAGGAGCTATGACCTCACCTACACACACAGAGGAGCTATGACCTCACCTACACACACAGAGAGGTATAACCTCACCTACACACACAGAGGAGGTATAACCTCACCTACACACACACAGAGGAGGTATAACCTCACCTACACACACAGAGGAGCTATAACCTCACCTACACACACAGAGGAGCTATGACCTCACCTACACACACAGAGGAGCTATAACCTCACCTACACACACAGAGGAGCTATAACCTCACCTACACACACAGAGGAGCTATGACCTCACCTACACACACAGAGGAGCTATGACCTCACCTACACACACAGAGGAGCTATGACCTCACCTACACACACAGAGGAGCTATAACCTCACCTACACACACACACAGAGGAGCTATAACCTCACCTACACACACACAGAGGAGCTTTAACCTCACCTACACATATAGAGGAGCTATAACCTCACCTACACACACACAGAGGAGCTATAACCTCACCTACACATATAGAGGAGCTATAACCTCACCTACACACACACACAGAGGAGCTATGACCTCACCTACACACACAGAGGAGCGATAACCTCACCTACACACACACACAGAGGAGCTATAACCTCACCTACACACACACACAGAGGAGCTATAACCTCACCTACACACATAGAGGAGCTATAACCTCACCTACACACAGAGGAGCTATAACCTCACCTACACACACAGAGGAGCTATAACCTCACCTACACACACAGAGGAGCTATAACCTCACCTACACACACAGAGGAGCTATAACCTCACCTACACACACAGAGGAGCTATAACCTCACCTACACACACAGAGGAGCTATGACCTCACCTACACACACAGAGGAGCTTTAACCTCACCTACACACACAGAGGAGCTATAACCTCACCTACACACACACAGAGAGGAGCTATGACCTCACCTACACACACAGAGGAGCTATAACCTCACCTACACACACAGAGGAGCTATGACCTCACCTACACACACACAGAGAGGAGCTATGACCTCACCTACACACACAGAGGAGATATAACCTCACCTACACACACAGAGGAGCTATAACCTCACCTACACTTACAGAGGAGCTATAACCTCACCTACACACACAGAGGAGCTATAACCTCACCCACACACACACACAGAGGAGCTATATCCTCACCCACACACACACACAGAGGAGCTATAACCTCACCTACACACACAGAGGAGCTAGAACCTCACCTACACACACAGAGGAGCTATAACCTCACCTACACACACAGAGGAGCTATAACCTCGCCTACACACACAGATGAGCTAGAACCTCACCTACACACACAGAGGAGCTATAACCTCACCTACACACACACAGAGGAACTATAACCTCACCTACGCACACACACACACAGAGGAACTATTATCTCATCTACACACACAGAGAGGAGCTATAACCTCACCTACGCACACACACACACAGAGGAACTATTATCTCATCTACACACACAGAGAGGAGCTATAACCTCACCTACGCACACACACACACAGAGGAGCTATGACCACACCTACACACACAGAGGAGCTATAACCTCACCTACACACACAGAGGAGCTATAACCTCACCTACACACACACAGAGGAGCTATGACCTCACCTACACACACAGAGGAGCTATAACCTCACCTACACACACAGAGGAGCTATGACCTCACCTACACACACAGAGGAGCTATAACCTCACCTACACACACAGAGGAGCTATGACCTCACCTACACACACAGAGGAGCTATAACCTCACCTACACACACACACAGAGGAGCTATAACCTCACCTACACACACACACAGAGGAGCTATGACCTCACCTACACACACAGAGGAGCTATGACCTCACCTACACACACAGAGGGGAGCTATAACCTCACCTACACACACAGAGGAGCTATGACCTCACCTACACACACAGAGGAGCTATGACCTCACCTACACACACAGAGGAGCTATAACCTCACCTACACACACAGAGGAGCTATAACCTCACCTACACACACAGAGGAGCTATGACCTCACCTACACACACAGAGGAGCTATGACCTCACACACACAGAGGAGCTTTAACCTCACCTACACACAGAGGAGGTATAACCTCACCTACACACACAGAGGAGCTATAACCTCACCTACACACACAGAGGAGGTATAACCTCACCTACACACACAGAGGAGCTATAACCTCACCTACACACACAGAGGAGCTATGACCTCACCTACACACACAGAGGAGCTATGACCTCACCTACACACACAGAGGAGCTATGACCTCACACACACAGAGGAGCTTTAACCTCACCTACACACACAGAGGAGCTATAACCTCACCTACACACACAGAGGAGCTATAACCTCACCTACACACACAGAGGAGGTATAACCTCACCTACACACACAGAGGAGCTATAACCTCACCTACACACACAGAGGAGGTATTACCTCACCTACACACACAGAGGAGCTATGACCTCACCTACACACACAGAGGAGCTATAACCTCACCTACACACACACAGAGGAGTTATAACCTCACCTACACACACAGAGGAGCAATAACCTCACCTACACACACACAGAGGAGCTATGACCTCACCTCTACACACATAGAGGAGCTATGACCTCACCTACACACACAGAGGAGCTATGACCTCACCTACACACACAGAGGAGCTATGACCTCACACACAAGCTTTAACCTCACACACACACAGTAAATATTTCATTATTATAGTTTGCATCTGAGTGAGTGTGTTACCTTGTATCTCCGTCCCACTAGCTCCACTGGGTCCAATTTGACCTCTGACTTCAGGGCTCGACCAAATAACAGCAGCTTCGTCTCCGAGTCTACACACATAGTCGATTAGTACAACATAGCAAGTGTGTGTCAGTGTGTATGTACACGTTTTACTACACTTGTGATTACTTAAAAATATATATATATATTTAACCTTTATTTAGCTAGGCAAGTCAGTTAAGAACAAATTCTTACTTACAATGACGGGCTAGGAACAGTGGGTTAACTGCCTTGTTCAGGGGCAGAACAACAGATTTTTACATTGTCAGCTTGGGGATTCGATCTAGCAACCTTTCGGTTACAGGCCCAATGCTCCAACCACTAGGCTACCTGCCGCCCAGGTAGCCTAGTGGTTAGACTTGAAGTCCTCACAAGAATAGTTAACCAACAAAAATTCAGAGAAGTGAGGACATTTTGCCGGTTCTCACTTGTAAAAAGCCCAATTTAGGCTTCGGTGTTATGGTATCAATTGTTGGTCCCCAAAAAGTCCTCACAAGTATAGTAACACAAAAACGAAAACAATTGCAAATTGTTGTGGACCTGTAAACAGGTTGTCTGAATTCAATAATGTTTTGCATCTACTTTCCCCTAACCTAAACACTGCCCTCTGAAACAGGTGTGTAGGTTACCACTGTAGTTATCTTCCAGAGTAGACAATGTTTATGAATTTGTGGGCAGTGTAGCATATTTCGGGGCCTCATTTATAAACCGTTACTTGACGTGAGAATGCCACCCCACAAACCTGCGATCCATGCGGACCCACATCTGGTAGCAGTTGAAACATTGTATTGCGTTTGCTGGAAAATAAGTATGTCGTGAAAATGAGGGATATGATGTAAAAGCTTACGTTTTTTTATGCTATGTCTGAATAGCTTACTGTTAGTTGAAATGTCCCAGGTGAACAATATTTAATTTATGTGATACATAATACATAGGCTATTTTCATAACCATTACAGAATAAACTCTTTACCACCGTTTCTGGCCATGACGGTTGATATTCCAGAATAAACTTTAGCCCAAAACAAAATCAGGCAGGTCACCCATGATACAAGTCAGTATTCGACGTCCATCCACGTGTGAGGACGTCGGGAGATGACGTGGAAACCGGCCACTAGGGGGCGGTGTTACCTTCACGTAGTTTTCAACGTTGTGGACGGAGATGGCAGATGGGCGATAAACATCTGCCTCTGAATCTAAAGGTTGCATGTTTGAATCCAGTGATAGAAAGTGGTTTTGACCCTAACCTTTAACCTCTAACCTTAACCATTCAGAGTTAATGATTAACCTTAACCATTCAGAGTTAATGTCTAACCTTAACCATTCAGAGTTAATGATTAACCTTAACCATTCAGAGTTAATGCCTAACCTTAACCATTCAGAGTTAATGTCTAACCTTAACCATTCAGAGTTAATGATTAACCTTAACCATTCAGAGTTAATGATTAACCTTAACCATTCAGAGTTAATGTCTAACCTTAACCATTCAGAGTTAATGATTAACCTTAACCATTCAGAGTTAATGACTAACCTTAACCATTCAGAGTTAATGATTAACCTTAACCATTCAGAGTTAATGATTAACCTTAACCATTCAGAGTTAATGATTAACCTTAACCATTCAGAGTTAATGATTAACCTTAACCATTCAGAGTTAATGATTAACCTTAACCATTCAGAGTTAATGATTAACCTTAACCATTCAGAGTTAATGATTAACCTTAACCATTCAGAGTTAATGATTAACCTTAACCATTCAGAGTTAATGCCTAACCTTAACCATTCAGAGTTAATGATTAACCTTAACCATTCAGAGTTAATGACTAACCTTAACCATTCAGAGTTAATGATTAACCTTAACCATTCAGAGTTAATGATTAACCTTAACCATTCAGAGTTAATGATTAACCTTAACCATTCAGAGTTAATGCCTAACCTTAACCATTCAGAGTTAATGATTAACCTTAACCATTCAGAGTTAATGACTAACCTTAACCATTCAGAGTTAATGATTAACCTTAACCATTCAGAGTTAATGATTAACCTTAACCATTCAGAGTTAATGATTAACCTTAACCATTCAGAGTTAATGATTAACCTTAACCATTCAGAGTTAATGATTAACCTTAACCATTCAGAGTTAATGATTAACCTTAACCATTCAGAGTTAATGTCTAACCTTAACCATTCAGAGTTAATGATTAACCTTAACCATTCAGAGTTAATGCCTAACCTTACCCATTCAGAGTTAATGTCTAACCTTAACCATTCAGAGTTAATGTCTAACCTTAACCATTCAGAGTTAATGCCTAACCTTAACCATTCAGAGTTAATGCCTAACCTTACCCATTCAGAGTTAATGTCTAACCTTAACCATTCAGAGTTAATGTCTAACCTTAACCATTCAGAGTTAATGCCTAACCTTAACCATTCAGAGTTAATGCCTAACCTTAACCATTCAGAGTTAATGCCTAACCTTAACCATTCAGAGTTAATGCCTAACCTTAACCATTCGGAGTAAATGTCTAACCTTAACCATAAAAAATTTGACATTTGGAACAACTTCTACATTTGTTTGAGAAACAGGAATGAACAACAAATGACCATGCACATCTCTCATTTAACTGAGCTTATACGTATTTTGCTCTATACAGCTGAAAGGGAACGCGGTTTATAGGGTAATACTCAGTCGAATTTAAAACATGGACAGTTGATATTTTGCTTTGAAGTGTGTAGGCTATTGCTATAAGTACGCCTACTGAGCAGATATACAGTAGCTTCCAGACAATGTTTCAGAATTTGCGGGCAGCACATTTAGGTTTGGGAAAAAGTCAATGCAAAACATTGATTGAAATCAAATGATCAGTTTACAGGTACACATTTCTTAATTTTTTACTGCAAATAAAGCAAATGTATTTGTAAAAATGTTAAACATTCTGACAACAGACATTTAATCAAGATTGCCATTGCTCCTTATTTTAAGTAACTTCCCTGGCCTAATTCCAATACTTCCACAGTATACAGCAAATAAGGGGGTAATATTGTCACCACAAAGGGCATTTTTCAGACATTGAGTTGTAATACCTGTTCACGCGTCCAGTTTCAAGTCGGGTCAGATTTATATTGGGAAAAAATGCGCATGTATTGCGTGCGACAAGTTTATAAATCTTTTGTAAATAGTGTTTTCAGAAATGGCTCATGCAGATATTTAGTGTCAAATGTACACAGCGGTTATGAACGAGGCCCCTGATCTTCAGGAGGCCCCCTAATGATTTTGTTAGTCACTCTCACTCAGATATCATATTAACAAAAATGGCGCCTGGAGGTGAAGGCAGATGTATCTCATGATAAGCTGTAGACCACACTATCTACCTAGAGAGTTTTCATCTGTATTTTTCATAGCTGTTTACATACCACCACAGTCAGAGTCTGGCACTAAGACAGCAATGAATGAGCTGCATTCAAACAGCAAGCAAACTGGAAAATGCTCACCCAGAGGCGGCGCTCCTAGTGGCCGGTGACTTTAATGCAGGGAAACTTAAATCAGTTTCACCTCATTTCTATCAGCATGTTACATGTGCAACAAGAGGAAAGAACTCTAGACCACCTTTACTCCACACAGAGATGCGTACGAAGCTCTCCCTCACCCTCCATTTGGCAAATCTGACCATTATTATATCCTCCTGATTCCTCCTGATTCCTGCTTACAAGCAAAAACTAAAGCAGGAAGCACCAGTGACTCGGTCAACAAAGAAGTGGTCAGATGAAGCAAAGGCTAAGCTACAGGACTGTTTTGCACAGACTGGAATATGTTCCGTGATTCCTCCGATGGCATTGAGGAGTTCACCACATCTGTCATTGACTTCATCAAGTGCATCGATGATGTCATCCCCACAGTGACTGTACGTACATACCCCAACCAGAAGCCATGGATTACAGGCAACATCCGCACTGAGCTAAAGGCTAGAGCTGTCGGTTTCAAGGAGCGGGACTCTAGCTTATAAGAAATCCCGCTATGCCCTCAGACGAACCATCAAACAGGCAAAGTGTCAATACAGGACTAAAATCAAATCGTACTACACCGACTTCGACGCATAGGAACTGAGAAGTGGTCTGTGGCCACCACCTGCAGAACCACTCTTTTATTGGGGGTGTCTTGCTAATTGCCTATAATTTCCACCTTTTGTCTATTCCATTTGCACAACAGCATGTGAAATTTATTGTCAATCAGTGTTGCTTCCTAAGTGGACAGTTTGATTTCACAGAAGTGTGATTGACTTGGAGTTACATTGTGTTGTTTAAGTGTTCCCTTTATTTTTTTGAGCAGTGTAGATAACAGATCCCTCTGTATATATTTAATAGTTTTTCATCCCGGTGCTGAGTTGATGTGTCGTGGTTAATCTGTGTTTGTAGATCGGTGAATGAAGCCACAACAACCAAAGAGATAATGGCTGGGAGGTGGGGGGAGCTCACTAAAACTCAAACCCTGGTTACGGCCCTGTGTGTGTGTGTGTGTGTGTGTGTGGACACAGACCTCTGCAGGTAAGATGTGCTACGTAGGGCACTCCATCCCTCTCTCCGTAATAAATTCCAAAATGGGAGAAGTATTTATTCAGAGGAAACTCCAGGATGTCTCCTGGGAACGGCTTCGGATGGGAACTCCCCTACAAGGCAGAGAGAAACTGGGACTGAGACATGGTTACACACACACACACACACACACACACACACACACACACACACACACACACACCCAAACTCAGAACCAAACCCCCACTACAGTTCTTGTGTTGATATAAAGTGTTATTTGCCAGTGCTAAAGATCGGTATTTCCTCTAAAGTCATTATAGAATCAGTCTAACATTTATGAATCATGACAACAAACACTACAATAATGTCTCATCACATAACAATCCTAGCTCAATAACCAATAGAGTAGCTGCAAGCAGCAATGAACAGGGTTCACAGGATGACAGAAAGGACACGAGAGCAGTTGGATAACAAAGCAAGGACTATCCTGTAGTAACTATCTTCCTTTATGTGCAATCAGTGAAAGCATAACCATGTTTATCTCTCAGTAACACAAGGACGACGCATGTGAAGTTTGGTCTTTGGATGCAGCAGGTAATCATTCTTAGGGATCCATTTTAACAAACGTAACACAATGGTATATCGTAGCGCTGGAGCTAGGGCTATAGGTCCGGGTGTGTGTTAGATTTGTTTTGTTGCTATTTTCACTGTGGGCATTATCAGCGCAATAGCTGGAGGTGGCACGAAAGGGCTGTGTTTGATAAATATATTATAGGTGTGACGAGGGCTTGGCCAATCATCGACCAATCAACACGCTGCATGCCGTTGTCTCAAGTTCTGTAGGTTATTAGCAGTATTTGCGTTGTCATCAACCCGGGGGCCACAGAATATATTCTACCTAGTCCATTGTGGATTGACACAGTTTGGTTGATACAGTAGTTTAAATAACATAGGCTACAGGAACGAGTAGTAGCAACAGTAAAAATAAAATAATCCATTGTTTGCTCTACACGTTTGTGTGTGTTGACAGCCAACATTGTTGCAATAGGCTTAAAATCTCTGTTTAAAACGAGACAGACTTCATTACCAAAATTATCCTATTTAGTAGATATCAATACCACATTCAATGAGGTTCGTCTAAGGGACGTCCACGATAGCGATGACACGTTTCAAGTTCACAGGCCAGTGGTTTAAATGGACATGTAAAATCTCATTTGTGATTTGTCAATAACTCTGCCATCTTTGGACCAATGAGTCATTTGGTCCTATGGTTCATGAGAAGATTTTAAGTATTTTTTTTATGCATACAAACTTATGTGTTAGCATCTACTGGTATAGTGTGTCCATCTTTGAATGTATCAATGTTTTTTGATGATGAGCCCAAAGATCCAATTTGCTGTGAATCTGACTTTTAGTCCATGATAATATTTTTGGGGATTATTTTAAGCATTAGCTTTACATAATCAAAAAAGTGAATTGTTAACAGTTATTCCTTTTAAGATATCAAGGCCAAAAACTTGGGAGTGGATTTACAAATTATTTCCTGATTTATAAATAACTCAAGACATCTCTTAACCAATCCCTTAGCCTTGCTCAAACTAAAGTTAAGATGTACAATTGGCCTACATACTTCATTTGATGTTTTGGGGATTTATGGTTCATGCCATTTTTTTTTTTATATATAAAGGTTTTCCAATATGTGCAATATAAAGGAAAAATCTATCCTGACGGACATGAGTCATTGAGGCAAATTTGTTCAGCCTGAGGAAAGACACCTGCATACAAAGTTGCAGCGCCACCCACAGGCCAATCAGTGCCATTATTTTAGACCAAGTTGCTCATGGCTTCTAGTTTCTGCGTGCCAAATTAGAAAAAAAAAGTTACCAATCTATGCTTGAGTTATTTGACCATGTCAAGGAAGAAAAAAATAATCAAAGAATAACAATGGGTTTCACAGATTTGCTGTGAAGCCCTAATAATGTCTAATCATATACGATTAAGTATCCTACCAGGTAGTAATGATCAGAGAACGTAACAAAATGATTAAATATAATCCTACCAGGTAGTAATGACCAGATATAACATCATGTTTAAGTATAATCCTACCAGGAAGTAATGAGAAATTAATATAACAACATGATAAAGTATAATACTACCAGGAAGTAATTAGAAATTAATATAACAATATGATTAAATATAATCCTACCAGGTAGCAATGACCAGATATAACATGATTAAATATAATACTACCAGGTAGTAATGACCAGATATAACAATATGATTAAATATAATCCTACCAGGAAGTAATGACCAGATATAACAATATGATTAAATATAATCCTACCAGGTAGTAATGACCAGATATAACAACATGATTAAATATAATACTACCAGGTAGTAATGACCAGATATAACAATATGATTAAATATAATCCTACCAGGTAGTAATGACCAGATATAACAATATGATTAAATATAATCCTACCAGGAAGTAATGACCAGATATAACAATATGATTAAATATAATCCTACCAGGTAGTAATGACCAGATATAACAACATGATTAAATATAATACTACCAGGTAGTAATGACCAGATATAACAATATGATTAAATATAATCCTACCAGGTAGTAATGACCAGATATAACAACATGATTAAATATAATACTACCAGGTAGTAATGACCAGATATAACTTCATGATTAAATATAATCCTACCAGGAAGTAATGACCAGATATAACAATATGATTAAATATAATCCTACCAGGTAGTAATGACCAGATATAACAACATGATTAAATATAATACTACCAGGAAGTACTGACGAGATATACATCATGATTAAATATAATCCTACCAGGAAGTAATGACCAGATATAACATCATGATTAAATATAATCCTACCAGGAAGTAATGACCAGATAACAACATGATTAAATATAATCCTACCAGGCCCATGGGTGTTGGTGTTTCTCTTCTGTGTGCTTTGAAACTCCAGTCACAGACACCCACTTCAGAGAGACACTGAGAAATGCATAGATGATCTGAGAGCCTCTATCTTAATAATATCGCAGTCATGTTTTGCATAAGGGCCCGTGATAATATGACCCCTCCAGTCAGGAAACACCTGTTGACAAAGACACACACCCTAAAATATAAAGATATCAGATGGATTACAAGCATTACACATCACACCCAAACCACCCCTATTACAAGCATAAACCCACAAAGGGAAAACAGTTAAAGGTCTTTATTTCAGGATTGGAGAGATGTATAAGGCAATGTGTGCAGACAGACCTTTACTGTGGCCCTGTCCATTCTCTGAGTAGCCTTGCACTCAGCTGTGAAACATTGTTGAAATAATGATTAATAAAATAACTCAAATATAATCATAAAAATTTGTACACTTTCACAATTCGGTTCATTGCAGTTTACAAAATAATTGTTTAGTCACACAAAACCTGATTGTGAAATGGGCTACAATTCAATCAAAACATACATTTCAAACATTGGATCCACTGAATTAAAAACAACATGTTACAGTTCAAAAACAAGATCAATCTTTAATGGCACGCCCACACGCCCTTTAATGCCCAAGGTAAAGGTCAGTGCAGCAATCACATGCAGTACGACGGCTCATGTAGCTCCGCCTCTAAAGGCACCTGAGATAAGCCCCACCCCTCTGAGGCCTGAGAACAGAGGAAGGGGTCACCAGTGTAATAAACCCCCCCCCCCAGCTACACCTCTCCCTGGCTATGCTTCCCTGTCTCTTGAACCCAGTGTTGGTCTGTTGTATGTGGTGGTGTGTGTTTCTACATTTTCTCCTGTGTGTTCCAGCCCTCGCTGTCTGCTGCTGTAGTGTCCTGGTGTGTGTGTTTGTCCCCGCTGTCTGCTGCAGTGTCCTGGTGTGTGTGTTTGTCCCAGCTGTCTGCTGCAGTGTCCTGGGGTGTGTGTTTGTCCCAGCTGTCTGCTGCAGTGTCCTGGTGTGTGTGTTTGTCCCAGCTGTCTGCTGCAGTGTCCTGGTGTGTGTGTTTGTCCCAGCTGTCTGCTGCAGTGTCCTGGTGTGTGTGTTTATCCCAGCTGTCTGCTGCAGTGTCCTGGTGTGTGTGTTTATCCCAGCTGTCTGCTGCAGTGTCCTGGTTTGTGTGTTTGTCCCAGCAGTCTGCTGTTGTAGTGTCCTGGTGTGTGTGTTTGTCCCAGCTGTCGGTGTTGTGTCCGTGTTTCCTCTGATGGCGTTTGTAGTTGTCCCAGTGTCCCGTAGTGTAGTCACACTCAGCACAGCCGTACGGCTTCTCCCCCGTGTGTCTCAGCATGTGTCTCTTCAGGTTCATACTCTGGTTACAGCTGTAGCCACACACAGAGCAGTGGAACGGCTTGGCTCCAGAGTGAATCCTCTCATGGCGCCTCAGGTTGGCCAGGTTCCCGCAGGCGTAAGAGCACTGGGGACAGCGGTAAGGCTTCTCCCCCGTGTGGACCCGGAGGTGGCGTTTCAGGTTGTCCAGGTGGGCCGAGGCGTAGGGGCACTGAGGACAGCGGTGGGGCTTCTCCCCGCTGTGGGTGTGGGCGTGTCGGGCCAGGTGGTTGGGGTAGAGGGAGAGGAAGGGGCAGAGAGGGCAGCGGTACAGCTTGCTGGCCCCTGACTGGAGTGTGTCAGTGGGGCTGGGGGACCCTGGTTTCTTGGAGATGAGAGACTCAGAACATTTATTACACACCTGCCCTCCGCCCTCCCCCTCCCCCTCTCCTTCTCCCGCCAGGGTGAGGCCACAGGAGCGACAGCAGAGGGGGAAGAGTAGAGATGGGAGGGGGGCGGAGGGGGGGAGACGGGGGGAGGAGGGAGAGGCTACCCCCTCTAGGTTCTGGAGGAAATCAGAGCCCTCCCTCACACACACGGTCAGGTCTGACACCACGGCATCTGAAGGAGAGAACAGTACACACACATTAACACACAACTAGTGTGACGGACCGTTCAGTAGAGGGACCTTTGTCACCTACTAAGGAAATGGCCTCTATAAACAGTATTTTAGGCAGTTAAATGTAACAAAACATTATTCATAATGAACACTACAATTTGTTTACAAGCATGACGGCTGTAGCAGCTTGTTGGCCAGCATCAGGGTGGAAACTTGAGGCCCAACATAACAAATCTGTCACAACAGACAGGAACATTGTGAATGCTGCATATTGTGGATGGCATTTCAACACCGAACCGTGACCCCAAAACTGCAACACATACGTGCGTTTGGTGAACCGGAGAGACACCCGTCACAACAGCGTGAAATGTACATGCGTAGCCGGAGTCAGTGCACTCCGTGGCGTACGCCAACGTCGTCATGACAATCCATAATAAACAGTTGTATTTGTTTGCTATGTAGCCCCTGGGAGTTACTGTTGTGAGTTCGTTTTGACTCACCTTAGATGTGCTCACCTCACCGTACCTGTGCTAAACTGTTGTTGCGTTGCTAGCTCACTTCGTCTACAAAGAGTAGCGTTATTCTCTCTTGAGATCGGAGTCGTCTAGTTATCCAGCCGTAGCCTGCCTAGGCTATATGCCTATGATGAAAATCAACACAGCTAAGCTGCAAATGTTTTCAAATATCTAGCCTATTTGATTGATAAACCTTAGCTTTACAGGTCAACTACATGTAGTCTACTTAGTATAGGGAAGATCATAACAATTGCTTTTCTAAATCGAACCACGCAATGTATCCGCTTATTTTAAAGCAGGTGTCAAACTCATTCCACGGAGGGCCGTGCCGGGTGTCTGCGGGGTGTCGCTCCTCCCTTGTACTTGATTGATACACGGAGGTCACTAATTAGTGACCCTTCACCTGGTTGTCTTGGTCTTAATTGAAAGGGAGAAAAAAAACATCTGCAAACACTCGGCCCTCCGTGGAATGAGTTTGATACCCCGGTTTTAAAAGCAGTGCTCCGGGTAGACGTGGAAAATATAGACTTTCTTTCGAATTTAAAGCGTTATGACTCCGTAGACGCTTACGGGCCTGTTCTCTCATTTGCATTCTATTTCCAGCGTGAGCATGTTCGTTCAAGTGCTTAAAAAAATAAAAATATATATTTCATTTGAATTAGGCGTTGCAGCCCGACACACAACCCAAAGATCTTAAGTTCAGTAACCAGCCAACCAAACAGAGCTTCTTCCTCTTTTCTAACAGTTTCAGAAAGTTAACCAACACTTCTTCTTTCACTCTGAGCTTTGTGCTACAGGACATAATGTTCTCACTAAAACTATCCTCCAATATATCACTCCCAGTTTGAGTGAGGATCATTGGTGCTGGTTGGGTAAATATGTTGAACAGGTGTGTGTAATGCATATCTTTATATATATATAGTACAAATCAAAAGTTTGGACACCTACTCATTCATGGGTTTTTCTTTATTTTTACTATTTTCTACATTGTAGAATAATAGTGAAGTTGTCAAAACTATGAAATAACACATATGGAATCATGTAGTAACCAAAAAAGTGTTAAACATATCAAGTGTTAAACAAATCAAATATATTTTATAATTGACATTCTTCAAATAGCCACCCGTTGCCGTGAAGACTGCTTTGCACACTCTTGGCATTCTCTCAATCAGCTTTATGGGTTAGTCACCTGGAATACATTTCAATTAACAAGTGTGCCTTGTTAAAAGTTAATTTGTGGAATTTCTTTCCTTCTTAATGTGTTTGAGCCAATAATTTGTGTTGTGACAAGGTAGGGGTGGTATACAGAAGATAGCCCCATTTGGTAAAAGACCAAGTCCATATTATGGCAAGAAGAGCTTAAATAGGCAAAGACAAACAATAGTCCATCATTACTTAATGAGGGTCAGTCAATCTGGAAAATGTCAATAATTTTGAAAGTTTCTTCAAGTGCGGTCGCAAAAACCATCAAACGCTATGATGAAACTGGCTCTCGTGAGGACTGCCACAGGAAAGGAAGACCCAGAGTTACCTCTGCTGCAGAGGATAAGTTCATTAGTTACCAGCCTCAGAAATTGCAGCCCAAATAAATGCTTCACAGAGTTCAAGTAACAGACACATTTCAACATCAACTGTTCGGGGGAGACTGTGTAAATCAGGCCTTCATGGTGGAATTGCTGCAAATAAACCACTACTTAAGGACACAGATCAGAACAAGAGACTTGCTTGGGCCAAGAAACATGAGCAATGGATATTAGACCGGTGGAAATTTGTACTTTGGTCTGGAGTCCAAATTGGAGATTTTTTGGTTCCAACCGCCGTGTCTTTGTGAGACGCAGTGTGTATGAACGGATGATCTCCGCATGTGTAGTTCCCACCGTGAAGCATGGAGGAGGAGGTGTGATGGTGCTTTGCTGGTGACACTGTTGGTAATTTGTTTAGAATTCAATGCACACTTAACCAGCATGGCTACCACAGCATTCTGCAGTGATACACCCATCCCATCTGGTTTGCACTTAGTGGGACTATAATTTATTTTTCCACAGGACAATGACCCAACACACCCCCAGGCTGTGTAAGGACTATTTGACCAAGAAGGAGTGGTTCATCAGATGGCCTGACCTCCACAATCACCCAACTTCAACCCAATTGAGATGGTTTGGGATGAGTTGGACCTCAGAGTGAAGGAAAAGCAGCCAACAAGTGCTTAGGATATGTGGGAACTCCTTCAAGACTGTTGGAAAAGCATTCCAGGTGAAGCTGGTTGAGAGAATGCCAAGAGTGTGCAAAGCTGTCATCAAGGCAAAGGGTGGCTGGCTTTGAAGAATCTAAAATATATTTGGATTTGTTTAACACTTCTTTGGTTACTACATGATTCCATGTGTGTTATTTCATAGTTTTGATGTCTTCACTATTATTCTACAATGTAGAAAATAGTGAAAATAAAGAAAAACCCTTGAATGAGAAGGTGTGTCCAAATGTTTTACTTGTTGTAAAGGTGGTATATACATATATAGATAGCTCTAGAGATATATACACTGCTCAAAAAAATAAAGGGAACACTTAAACAACACAATGTAACTCCAAGTCAATCACACTTCTATGAAATCAAACTGTCCACTTAGGAAGCAACACTGATTGACAATAAATTTCACATGCTGTTGTGCAAATGGAATAGACAAAAGGTGGAAATTATAGGCAATTAGCAAGACACCCCCAAAAAAGGAGTGATTCTGCAGGTGGTGACCACAGACCACTTCTCAGTTCCTATGCTTCCTGGCTGATGTTTTGGTCACTTTTGAATGCTGGCGGTGCTCTCACTCTAGTGGTAGCATGAGACGGAGTCTACAACCCACACAAGTGGCTCAGGTAGTGCAGTTCATCCAGGATGGCACATCAATGCGAGCTGTGGCAAAAAGGTTTGCTGTGTCTGTCAACGTAGTGTCCAGAGCATGGAGGCGCTACCAGGAGACAGGCCAGTACATCAGGAGACGTGGAGGAAGCCGTAGGAGGGCAACAACCCAGCAGCAGGACCACTACCTCCGCCTTTGTGCAAGGAGGTGCACTGCCAGAGCCCTGCAAAATGACCTCCAGCAGACCACAAATGTGCATGTGTCAGCATATGGTCTCACAAGGGGTCTGAGGATCTCATCTCGGTACCTAATGGCAGTCAGGCTACCTCTGGTTAGCACATGGAGGGCTGTGCGGCCCCACAAAGAAATGCCACCCCACACCATGACTGACCCACCGCCAAACCGGTCATGCTGGAGGATGTTGCAGGCAGCAGAACGTTCTCCACGGCGTCTCCAGACTCTGTCACGTCTGTCACATGTGCTCATGTGCTCAGTGTGAACCTGCTTTCATCTGTGAAGAGCACAGGGCGCCAGTGGCGAATTTGCCAATCTTGGTGTTCTCTGGCAAATGCCAAACGTCCTGCACGGTGCTGGGCTGTAAGCACAACCCCCACCTGTGGATGTCGGGCCCTCATACCACCCTCATGGAGTCTGTTTCTGACCGTTTGAGCAGACACATGCACATTTGTGGCCTACTGGAGGTCATTTTGCAGGGCTCTGGCAGTGCACCTCCTGGCACAAAGGCGGAGGTAGCAGTCCTGCTGCTGGGTTGTAAAGGTGGTATATACATATATAGATAGCTCTAGAGATATACATACACACATACAAACTGAACAAAAATATAAACACAACATGTAAAGTGTTGGCCCCATGTTTCATGGTCTGAAATAAAAGATCACAGACATTTTCCAAACGCACAGAAAAGCTTATTTCTGTAGTACACAGTAGTCTGAGACCAGCCACCCGGTAAGCTGATGAAACCGAGGACTATTTCTGTCTGCAATAAAGCCACTTGGTTGGGAGAAAATAATTCTGATTGGCTGAGCCTGGCTCCCCCGTTGCCCTCCCAGGCCTCCCCATGGCTGCTCCCCTGCCCAGTCAGGTGAAAGCCATAGACTAGGGCCTAATTCATTTATTTCAATTGACTGATTTCCTTATATGAATTGTAACTCAGTAAAATATATATACATTAAAAAAATATATATATATACACACACATATACTTGTGGACACCTCTTCAAATGAGTCTATTCAGCTTTTTCATCCACACTCGATACTGACAGGTGTGCAATCTCCATTGGCAGTATAATGGCCTTACTGAAGAGCTCAGTAACTTTAAATGTGGCAATGTCATAGGATGCCACCTTTCTTTCCAACAAGTCAGTTCCTCAAATTTCTGCCCTGGCCAACTGTAAGTGCTGTTAAATTAACGCTACAGCATACAATGACATTCTAGACAATTCTATGCTTCCAACTCTGTGGCAAAAGTTTGGGAAAGGCCCTATCCTGTTTCACCATGACAATGCCCCCGTGCACAAAGCAAGCTCCATACAGAAATGGTTTGTCGAGATCAGTGTGGAAGAACTTAACTGGTCTGCACAGAGCCCTGACCTCAACCGCATCGAACACCTTTGGGATGAATTATAACGCCGACTGTGAGCCAGGCCTAATCGCTCAACATCAGTGCCCGACCTCACTAATACTCTTGTGGCTGAATGGAAGCAAGTCCCTGCAGCAATGTTCCAACATCTAGAGGAAAGCCTTCCCAGAAGAGTGGAGGCTGTTCACGCAGCAATGTTCCAACATCTAGTGGAAAGCCTTCCCAGAAGAGTGGAGGCTGTTCACGCAGCAATGTTCCAACATCTAGAGGAAAGCCTTCCCAGAAGAGTGGAGGCTGTTCACGCAGCAATGTTCCAACATCTAGTGGAAAGCCTTCCCAGAAGAGTGGAGGCTGTTCACGCAGCAATGTTCCAACATCTAGAGGAAAGCCTTCCCAGAAGAGTGGAGGCTGTTCACGCAGCAATGTTCCAACATCTAGTGGAAAGCCTTCCCAGAAGAGTGGAGGCTGTTATAGCAGCAATGTTCCAACATCTAGTGGAAAGCCTTCCCAGAAGAGTGGAGGCTGTTATAGCAGCAATGTTCCAACATCTAGTGGAAAGCCTTCCCAGAAGAGTGGAGGCTGTTATAGCAGCAATGTTCCAACATCTAGTGGAAAGCCTTCCCAGAAGAGTGGAGGCTGTTATAGCAGCAATGTTCCAACATCTAGTGGAAAGCCTTCCCAGAAGAGTGGAGGCTGTTATAGCAGCAATGTTCCAACATCTAGTGGAAAGCCTTCCCAGAAGAGTGGAGGCTGTTATAGCAGCAATGTTCCAACATCTAGAGGAAAGGCTTCCCAGAAGAGTGGAGGCTGTTATAGCAGCAATGTTCCAACATCTAGTGGAAAGCCTTCCCAGAAGAGTGGAGGCTGTTATAGCAGCAATGTTCCAACATCTAGTGGAAAGCCTTCCCAGAAGAGTGGAGGCTGTTATAGCAGCAATGTTCCAACATCTAGTGGAAAGCCTTCCCAGAAGAGTGGAGGCTGTTATAGCAGCAATGTTCCAACATCTAGTGGAAAGCCTTCCCAGAAGAGTGGAGGCTGTTATAGCAGCAATGTTCCAACATCTAGTGGAAAGCCTTCCCAGAAGAGTGGAGGCTGTTATAGCAGCAATGTTCCAACATCTAGAGGAAAGGCTTCCCAGAAGAGTGGAGGCTGTTATAGCAGCAATGTTCCAACATCTAGTGGAAAGCCTTCCCAGAAGAGTGGAGGCTGTTATAGCAGCAATGTTCCAACATCTAGAGGAAAGGCTTCCCAGAAGAGTGGAGGCTGTTATAGCAGCAATGTTCCAACATCTAGAGGAAAGGCTTCCCAGAAGAGTGGAGGCTGTTATAGCAGCAATGTTCCAACATCTAGTGGAAAGCCTTCCCAGAAGAGTGGAGGCTGTTATAGCAGCAATGTTCCAACATCTAGAGGAAAGGCTTCCCAGAAGAGTGGAGGCTGTTATAGCAGCAATGTTCCAACATCTAGAGGAAAGCCTTCCCAGAAGAGTGGAGGCTGTTATAGCAGCAATGTTCCAACATCTAGAGGAAAGGCTTCCCAGAAGAGTGGAGGCTGTTATAGCAGCAATGTTCCAACATCTAGTGGAAAGCCTTCCCAGAAGAGTGGAGGCTGTTATAGCAGCAATGTTCCAACATCTAGAGGAAAGGCTTCCCAGAAGAGTGGAGGCTGTTATAGCAGCAATGTTCCAACATCTAGAGGAAAGGCTTCCCAGAAGAGTGGAGGCTGTTATAGCAGCAATGTTCCAACATCTAGTGGAAAGCCTTCCCAGAAGAGTGGAGGCTGTTATAGCAGCAATGTTCCAACATCTAGTGGAAAGCCTTCCCAGAAGAGTGGAGGCTGTTATAGCAGCAATGTTCCAACATCTAGTGGAAAGCCTTCCCAGAAGAGTGGAGGCTGTTATAGCAGCAATGTTCCAACATCTAGAGGAAAGGCTTCCCAGAAGAGTGGAGGCTGTTATAGCAGCAATGTTCCAACATCTAGTGGAAAGCCTTCCCAGAAGAGTGGAGGCTGTTATAGCAGCAATGTTCCAACATCTAGTGGAAAGCCTTCCCAGAAGAGTGGAGGCTGTTATAGCAGCAATGTTCCAACATCTAGAGGAAAGGCTTCCCAGAAGAGTGGAGGCTGTTATAGCAGCAATGTTCCAACATCTAGAGGAAAGGCTTCCCAGAAGAGTGGAGGCTGTTATAGCAGCAATGTTCCAACATCTAGTGGAAAGCCTTCCCAGAAGAGTGGAGGCTGTTATAGCAGCAATGTTCCAACATCTAGAGGAAAGGCTTCCCAGAAGAGTGGAGGCTGTTATAGCAGCAATGTTCCAACATCTAGAGGAAAGGCTTCCCAGAAGAGTGGAGGCTGTTATAGCAGCAATGTTCCAACATCTAGTGGAAAGCCTTCCCAGAAGAGTGGAGGCTGTTATAGCAGCAATGTTCCAACATCTAGAGGAAAGGCTTCCCAGAAGAGTGGAGGCTGTTATAGCAGCAATGTTCCAACATCTAGAGGAAAGCCTTCCCAGAAGAGTGGAGGCTGTTATAGCAGCAATGTTCCAACATCTAGAGGAAAGGCTTCCCAGAAGAGTGGAGGCTGTTATAGCAGCAATGTTCCAACATCTAGTGGAAAGCCTTCCCAGAAGAGTGGAGGCTGTTATAGCAGCAATGTTCCAACATCTAGAGGAAAGGCTTCCCAGAAGAGTGGAGGCTGTTATAGCAGCAATGTTCCAACATCTAGAGGAAAGGCTTCCCAGAAGAGTGGAGGCTGTTATAGCAGCAATGTTCCAACATCTAGTGGAAAGCCTTCCCAGAAGAGTGGAGGCTGTTATAGCAGCAATGTTCCAACATCTAGTGGAAAGCCTTCCCAGAAGAGTGGAGGCTGTTATAGCAGCAATGTTCCAACATCTAGTGGAAAGCCTTCCCAGAAGAGTGGAGGCTGTTATAGCAGCAATGTTCCAACATCTAGAGGAAAGGCTTCCCAGAAGAGTGGAGGCTGTTATAGCAGCAATGTTCCAACATCTAGTGGAAAGCCTTCCCAGAAGAGTGGAGGCTGTTATAGCAGCAATGTTCCAACATCTAGTGGAAAGCCTTCCCAGAAGAGTGGAGGCTGTTATAGCAGCAATGTTCCAACATCTAGTGGAAAGCCTTCCCAGAAGAGTGGAGGCTGTTATAGCAGCAATGTTCCAACATCTAGAGGAAAGGCTTCCCAGAAGAGTGGAGGCTGTTATAGCAGCAATGTTCCAACATCTAGTGGAAAGCCTTCCCAGAAGAGTGGAGGCTGTTATAGCAGCAATGTTCCAACATCTAGTGGAAAGCCTTCCCAGAAGAGTGGAGGCTGTTATAGCAGCAATGTTCCAACATCTAGAGGAAAGGCTTCCCAGAAGAGTGGAGGCTGTTATAGCAGCAATGTTCCAACATCTAGAGGAAAGGCTTCCCAGAAGAGTGGAGGCTGTTATAGCAGCAATGTTCCAACATCTAGAGGAAAGGCTTCCCAGAAGAGTGGAGGCTGTTATAGCAGCAATGTTCCAACATCTAGAGGAAAGGCTTCCCAGAAGAGTGGAGGCTGTTATAGCAGCAATGTTCCAACATCTAGAGGAAAGCCTTCCCAGAAGAGTGGAGGCTGTTATAGCAGCAATGTTCCAACATCTAGTGGAAAGCCTTCCCAGAAGAGTGGAGGCTGTTGTAGCAGCAAATGGAGACCAACAACATATTAATGCCTAGGATTTTGGAATGAGATGTTTTCGACGAGCAGGTGTCCACATACTTTTGGTCAAAGCGACTTACAGTCATGCGTGTATACATCTCACATATGGATGGACCCGGGAATCGAACCCACAACCCTGGTGTTGCAAGCGCCATGCTCTACCAACTGAGTCATACGGGACCCGTGTGTGTTTGTACATGCCTGATTGTGTGCTCTCAACTTCAGCGTTTCCTCGGTGTGTGTGTTTTCGTCTGCTGCGTCTCATCAGTGTGTGTGTGCGTTGCGCCCGGGGTTCCTGGCTGTGTGAGCGCTGGTGCCTCCGCAGGTTCCCCAGGGAACTACAGGCATAGCTGCAGGTGTTGCAGAGGTAGGGCTTCTCCCCGGTGTGTGTGCGTGTGTGTCTCTGCAGGTTGACCCTCTGCGTAGAGGCGTAGGGGCAGTGGGGACAGCGGTAAGGCTTCTCTCCGTCATGCGTTCTCATGTGGCGTTTTAGATGGTTGGAGTAGCGAGAGGAGAAACTACACAGAGAGCACGTGTACACCTTCATACAGGCGTCTTCATCACCCGCCTTACTTCTCTTCCTCTTCCTGTCTTGCACCGCATGAGATTGGACGGCTGGTGTTGACTCCTCCCCTTGTGAGGTGTCCTCCAAGGCTGTGTGCGATTCCGATTGGACGTCCTCCTCACAGGTCGTGCAGTAGAGTCCCACCCCCAAGTGTAGTCCCGCCCCTAGGTCAAGGTCGGCCCCAATCAGTTGACCACACCCCTTACAGGAGAGGAATGCTGGGAAGGTGGAGTCATCCGGAGCCGGAAGGCTGGAGCTTTCATCACTCAGAGAGAACACCGTCAGAGCTGGTGGAGGGAGAGGGGATACCACAGCATTTAGTCAAGGACTCGGAAATCCGTGTGTGTGTGTGTGTGTGTGTGTGTCTGACCTGTGTCTCTGTCCAGCCCCATGATCTCCGTGTCTCCAAACTCACAGAGCTCTCCACTAAGCAGGAAGTCACTGTCCAGAACTAGGCATCCTGGATCACACTCCACACCGTCTACTGCAACACACACACATCGTCATCATTACACTACACACACACACACACAGCATCATTACACTACACACACACACACACATCATTACACTACACACACACACACACACACACAGCATCATTACACTACACACACACACACACAGCATCATTACACTACACACACACACGCAGCATCATTACACTACACACATCGTCATCATTACACTACACACACACACACACACACAGCATCATTACACAACACACACACACAGCATCATTACACTACACACACACACAGCATCATTACACTACACACACACACACACACATCATTACACTACACACACACACACACACACACACAGCATCATTACACTACACACACACACACACACAGCATCATTACACTACACACACACACGCGTCATCATTACACTACACACATCGTCATCATTACACTACACACACACACACACACACAGCATCATTACACAACACACACACACAGCATCATTACACTACACACACACATCGTCATCATTATACTACACACACACACAGCATCATTACACTACACTCACACACAGCATCATTACACTACACTCACACACACAGCATCATTACACTACGCACACACACAGCATCGTTACACTACACACACACACAGCATCATTACACTACGCACGCACACACAGCATCATTACACTACACACGCACACACAGCATCATTACACTACACACACACACACACAGCATCATTACACTACACACACACACACACACAGCATCATTACACTACACACTACATCATTACACTACACACACACGGCATCATTACACTACACACTACATCATTGCACTACACACACACACAGCATCATTACACTACGCACGCACACACAGCATCATTACACTACACACACACACACACAGCATCATTACACTACACACTACATCATTACACTACACACACACGGCATCATTACACTACACACACACACACAGCATCATTACACTACGCACGCACACACAGCATCATTACACTACACACACACAGCATCATTACACTACACACATCGTCATCATGACACTACACTGTCTACTATAATACACATCATCGTTACACTTAGTGGTTTTCCAGGGTCTTGTCTGTCAGTGCAGAGTTATACAGCTGTCTGCTGCTCATGATAGCTCTCCAACATGTCATAAGTGGAGTTCCATCTTGTTGTGACATGGTGTATGAGATTGTGGGTCGGTAGCTGTAACATTTCCTGCTTGGTCTTAAGCACACGAGCGGCTGTTGTGCTTCGGTGGAAACAGGAAACTACCGTCCTGATCCTCCCAAGGAGGCGGTCAATCTGGTTCACTGAGATTCTCCTCTGGGATGCTAAATGGATCACATGTGCAAAGCAAGCTATCTGTTGTCCCAGTCCAGCTTCTATCACTGCATTTACTTGGTTCTTGGTATTATCTGTGATGGTTGGGATATTTCTATTGGGCCTCTCTAGCTTCCACTCTGCTACTGCTCCTAGCAGCACCCGCGCCAGATGTGTGCCTGTGTGACTCTCATAGAGGGGGAGTGTCTGTAGCACCGGAGTTCACATCTCCCACTCCTCTATGGTGTAGTGAGCAGTCACAGTCACGTAGCTTTCTGTTAGCCTGGAGGTCCACTCCTCTGTGGTGTAGTGAGCAGTCACAGTCACGTAGCTTTCTGTTAGCCTGGAGGTCCACTCCTCTCTGGTGTGGTGAGCAGTCACAGTCACGTAGCTTTCTGTTAGCCTGGAGGTCCACCCGTCTGTGGTGTAGTGAGCAGTCACAGTCACGTAGCTTTCTGTTAGCCTGGAGGTCCACTCCTCTGTGGTGTAGTGAGCAGTCACAGTCACCTAGCTTTCTGTTAGCCTGGAGGTTCAGCCGTCTGTGGTGTAGTGAGCAGTCACAGTCACGTAGCTTTCTGTTAGCCTGGAGGTCCACTCCTCTCTGGTGTGGTGAGCAGACACAGTCACGTAGCTTTCTGTTAGCCTGGAGGTCCACCCGTCTGTGGTGTAGTGAGCAGTCACAGTCACGTAGCTTTCTGTTAGCCTGGAGGTTCAGCCGTCTGTGGTGTAGTGAGCAGTCACAGTCACCTAGCTTTCTGTTAGCCTGGAGGTCCACTCCTCTGTGGTGTAGTGAGCAGTCACAGTCACCTAGCTTTCTGTTAGCCTGGAGGTTCAGCCGTCTGTGGTGTGGTGAACAGTCACAGTCACGTAGCTTTCTGTTAGTCTGGAGGTCCACTCCTCTGTGGTGTAGTGAGCAGTCACAGTCACGTAGCTTTCTGTTAGCCTGGAGGTCCACTCCTCTCTGGTGTGGTGAGCAGTCACAGTCACGTAGCTTTCTGTTAGCCTGGAGGTCCACCCGTCTGTGGTGTAGTGAGCAGTCACAGTCACGTAGCTTTCTGTTAGCCTGGAGGTCCACTCCTCTGTGGTGTAGTGAGCAGTCACAGTCACCTAGCTTTCTGTTAGCCTGGAGGTTCAGCCGTCTGTGGTGTAGTGAGCAGTCACAGTCACCTAGCTTTCTGTTAGCCTGGAGGTCCACTCCTCTGTGGTGTAGTGAGCAGTCACAGTCACCTAGCTTTCTGTTAGCCTGGAGGTTCAGCCGTCTGTGGTGTAGTGAGCAGTCACAGTCACGTAGCTTTCTGTTAGCCTGGAGGTCCACTCCTCTGTGGTGTAGTGAGCAGTCACAGTCACCTAGCTTTCTGTTAGCCTGGAGGTCCAGCAGTCTGTGGTGTGGTGAACAGTCACAGTCACGTAGCTTTCTGTTAGTCTGGAGGTCCACTCCTCTGTGGTGTAGTGAGCAGTCACAGTCACGTAGCTTTCTGTTAGCCTGGAGGTCCACTCCTCTCTGGTGTGGTGAGCAGTCACAGTCACGTAGCTTTCTGTTAGCCTGGAGGTCCACCCGTCTGTGGTGTAGTGAGCAGTCACAGTCACGTAGCTTTCTGTTAGCCTGGAGGTCCACTCCTCTGTGGTGTAGTGAGCAGTCACAGTCACCTAGCTTTCTGTTAGCCTGGAGGTTCAGCCGTCTGTGGTGTAGTGAGCAGTCACAGTCACCTAGCTTTCTGTTAGCCTGGAGGTCCACTCCTCTGTGGTGTAGTGAGCAGTCACAGTCACCTAGCTTTCTGTTAGCCTGGAGGTTCAGCCGTCTGTGGTGTAGTGAGCAGTCACAGTCACCTAGCTTTCTGTTAGCCTGGAGGTCCACTCCTCTGTGGTGTAGTGAGCAGTCACAGTCACCTAGCTTTCTGTTAGCCTGGAGGTCCACTCCTCTGTGGTGTAGTGAGCAGTCACAGTCACCTAGCTTTCTGTTAGCCTGGAGGTCCACTCCTCTGTGGTGTAGTGAGCAGTCACAGTCACCTAGCTTTCTGTTAGCCTGGAGGTTCAGCCGTCTGTGGTGTGGTGAACAGTCACAGTCACGTAGCTTTCTGTTAGTCTGGAGGTCCACTCCTCTGTGGTGTAGTGAGCAGTCACAGTCACGTAGCTTTCTGTTAGCCTGGAGGTCCACTCCTCTCTGGTGTGGTGAGCAGTCACAGTCACCTAGCTTTCTGTTAGCCTGGAGGTCCAGCAGTCTGTGGTGTGGTGAACAGTCACAGTCACGTAGCTTTCTGTTAGTCTGGAGGTCCACTCCTCTGTGGTGTAGTGAGCAGTCACAGTCACGTAGCTTTCTGTTAGCCTGGAGGTCCACTCCTCTCTGGTGTGGTGAGCAGTCACAGTCACGTAGCTTTCTGTTAGCCTGGAGGTCCACCCGTCTGTGGTGTAGTGAGCAGTCACAGTCACGTAGCTTTCTGTTAGCCTGGAGGTCCACTCCTCTGTGGTGTAGTGAGCAGTCACAGTCACCTAGCTTTCTGTTAGCCTGGAGGTTCAGCCGTCTGTGGTGTAGTGAGCAGTCACAGTCACCTAGCTTTCTGTTAGCCTGGAGGTCCACTCCTCTGTGGTGTAGGGAGCAGTCACAGTCACCTAGCTTTCTGTTAGCCTGGAGGTTCAGCCGTCTGTGGTGTGGTGAACAGTCACAGTCACGTAGCTTTCTGTTAGTCTGGAGGTCCACTCCTCTGTGGTGTAGTGAGCAGTCACAGTCACGTAGCTTTCTGTTAGCCTGGAGGTCCACTCCTCTCTGGTGTGGTGAGCAGTCACAGTCACGTAGCTTTCTGTTAGCCTGGAGGTCCACCCGTCTGTGGTGTAGTGAGCAGTCACAGTCACGTAGCTTTCTGTTAGCCTGGAGGTCCACTCCTCTGTGGTGTAGTGAGCAGTCACAGTCACCTAGCTTTCTGTTAGCCTGGAGGTTCAGCCGTCTGTGGTGTAGTGAGCAGTCACAGTCACCTAGCTTTCTGTTAGCCTGGAGGTCCACTCCTCTGTGGTGTAGTGAGCAGTCACAGTCACCTAGCTTTCTGTTAGCCTGGAGGTTCAGCCGTCTGTGGTGTAGTGAGCAGTCACAGTCACCTAGCTTTCTGTTAGCCTGGAGGTCCACTCCTCTGTGGTGTAGTGAGCAGTCACAGTCACCTAGCTTTCTGTTAGCCTGGAGGTCCACTCCTCTGTGGTGTAGTGAGCAGTCACAGTCACCTAGCTTTCTGTTAGCCTGGAGGTCCACTCCTCTGTGGTGTAGTGAGCAGTCACAGTCACCTAGCTTTCTGTTAGCCTGGAGGTCCACTCCTCTGTGGTGTAGTGAGCAGTCACAGTCACCTAGCTTTCTGTTAGCCTGGAGGTCCACTCCTCTATGGTGTAGTGAGCAGTCACAGTCACGTAGCTTTCTGTTAGCCTGGAGGTTCAGCCGACTGTGGTGTAGTGAGCAACAAAAGTATGGCCTCACGTCTGCAGTGATAAACATCCCAGTAGATTTAGTGATGGCTTCAGCCCGGTCTGATTCTGCAGCAAAGGGCTTAAATGCCGCGGTGAGAAGTTGTTGTCTCTTGGCTGAGTTGGCTCCCGTCACTGACACACACAGGGTGATGACGCTTTAAATGTGTGGCCATGCTCTATGTATTTCCATGATCATACGGCTTTCTTGTGGCACAATGCCTTCACACTGTAACGGTGTTGTCCACCACCCTTCTTCCGTCATCACATTTGACAGGGAAGCCAACATGGTCCAATACATGAGACTTAAATGAAGCAGGAGGCTTGTCCAGTTCTTCAGCTCCTCCCCCAGCCGTGGCTGTCACTGCTCTTTTTTCTTCTTTGCTTTTTACAACGCGAGCATCCAGGATTGATTCGTTGGGATTCAACATGTCCCGTTCACGTGAACAGTACAAACAACTGCTTTAAAAAACAATTATCAAATCAACGTTCAGGCTTCAGAGAAAAACACAGCACACATTTGTCTTGTCTGCTCACTGCAACTCTGCAATTATTACTTTAAACAGTAACAGCGGCAGTAAAACTGTATTTTACACTATGATGGTTAAACTTTGCAATTGATCTGCGGTTCACAAGCGTGCCGAAACCGTGGGGGGTGATCCGTACGGGTCACGGGTCAACTACGGTCCGTAACACCACTAGTTACACTACGCTGTCCACTGCAATACACACACACAGGAGAGAGCAGATGGAGGGGGGAGGAGAGATAGAGAGAGAGGGAGGAGAGAGGTAGGGACGGACAGAGGGAGAGTGGAGAGGGAGATAGAGGAGGGAGGAAAGGGGGCAGGGGAGGGATTGAGAGTGGAGGGAGAGAGAGAGGGGGGAGAGCGGGACAGAGTGAAAGAGAGAGGGAGAGGGAAAGAGAGAGGGAAAGACAGAGATGGGAGAGAGAGGAGGTCAGGTAGGGGAGAGCCTGTAGAGGAAGTGGAGACAAGAAGAAGAGAGGAAGTCCAGGATGAGATGAAACACACATCCGTGAGAGGAAAGAGGATGACGAAACCGTGTGACCCAACATATAAATCATGCACACACGCATGACACACACACAGGAGAAAAAAAATATCTGTTCAGTCGTGTAAACTGGTGGGGGTTTAGCAACTGTGTACACCTCAACTCGCTCACTAAATTACCTACTCCTTTATCAAAGTTAGATATAAATATAATGTTACTATCCAAATCAGTACGAAAGATGGATTTGATTGATTAAGGTTACAGTTAATCTAGTTACCATCCATGAGCCAGGGATCACTCCTGTAGTAGGTAACGGTACACATAGCAACATATCTCTGACATTGAAAGATGTAACCAAGACTCAAAGGACATACAGCGAGTTAGCTTTGTGACAACTCCTTCACTACCCAGTCGATAGCATGACTAGTAGCTAGCTAGGTTATCACACTTTACTTACATTTCACGGGCTGTGGGTTCGACTGTTTTCTCCTCGGCATTCTTCCTTCTCTTTATCTGCCTCGCTGTCCTGTCCGTCAGCCAGTCGCTGTCCTGTCCGTCAGCCAGCCAACCGCTGTCCTGTCCGTCAGCCAGTCGCTGTCCTGTCCGTCAGCCAGTCGCTGTTCCCGCTGTGGTCTGGTGTCGCAGTCAGCGCGTCAATCCCTCCACTCTGTCATCTTCCTCTTCCTCCAACGGACAAACGCAGAAGTATCCGTGCCATCGATCAAACACACTAGTTAGCTAGCGAAATAAATGTGCGGGGACTGGCTGGCTCAGTTTGCCATTCTCAAACTCGTTAGTCAAACCGAGAACATCATTAGCTAGGTAACTCTCTCAAAACACATTGAGCTATAGAGAGAGAAATTGGGCAGATGGAAGCTAATCAGCTAACGTTACATATAGCTCAACTATCTGGCGTTCAGTATTTAGCAGAAAACAAATAGTAAATTACGTCAATACGTTTGATGAAATGCAAAGGCTACATTGATATCAACTTAAGTTGTCGTTTAGAGAAACAACAACTACCTCTTACTAACTTCGTCGAAGGTCCATTGTGTACTTACAGCAATTTCCTAGAGCGTGACGTCAGAGTCATTCTGAACTACTTCCGGTTATTGGGGCTTGTAGTTTTTAAAATGTAGTCAGCTAACTTTGTACTGTTGCAATTATCACATCCACACACTACAGAGCCAACAAACGTTGACTTTTTTTGGATAGAAAAAATATAAATGTATTTTTTTCATTAGCCTCTTTGTCTAATACTAATTTAAAGTTTAAGCTAATTGTGCACGCAAATACGTCCTAATACCGCACATATCCTATCCTCTGCCGGTTACAGAGATCATTCAGTGGCATCATAATACTGTAAAAACACATATCTGTATTTACCTGATACTGGGTTTGACCACAAGGGGGCATCACTGGTCGTTTTTTTGTTGTTGTTGCGCCTGATAGATTAGAGCAACTAGAATTGGAAGTTTAGATAAGGTCTTTTTAGTAATATAATATTATAGGTTACTGAGAGAGGAGCAGCATGGAAACAGCCTTTTAAGAATCACAGGAGATTAAGTTGTTTTCCCTTGACTGCCTATGGAACATATGGGCTGCTCCTCCTGATCCAATTATGTGTTTATACAAAGCAAATCAAATTCTATTTGTCACATATGCCGAATAGAACAGGTGTAGACCTTACCGTGAAATGCTTACTTTACAAGCCCTTAACCAATAATGCAGTTCAAGAAATAGAGTTAAGAAAATATTTACTAAATAAACTAAAGTAAAAAATTAAATTAAAAGTAACCCAATAAAATTACATAACAATAACGAGGCTATATACATGGAGGTACCGGTACCGATGTTGGGGGTACAGGTTAGTCGAGGTAAATTGTACATGTCAGTAGGCATAAAGTGACTACGCAAAGATAATAAACAGCGAGTAGTAGCAGTGTAAAAAACAATGGATATAGTCCGGTGACATTTGATTAGATGTTCAGTGGTCTTATGGCTTGGAGGTAGAAGCTGTTAATAAGAAGCTATTTGATCTAGACATGGAGCTCCGGTACCACTTCCCGTGTGGTAGCAGAGAGAACAGTCTATGTGTCACGCCCTGACCTTAGTATTCTTTGTTTTCTTCATTATTTTGGTTAGGTCAGGGTGTGACAAGGGTGATATATGTTTTACCCTGTCTAGGGTTTTTGTATGTTTATGGGGTTTAACTAGTCTAGGTGTTTTGTATGTCTATGGTTGCCTAGATTGGTTCTCAATTAGAGGCAGCTGTTTATCGTTGTCTCTGATTGGGAACCATATTTAGGCAGCCATATTTCCTTGAGTATTTCGTGGGTGATTGTCTATGTTTAGTTGCTTGTGTCAGCACTATGCTTATATAGCTTCTTGTTTGTTGTTTTTTTGTATAGTTCGTTCAGTGTTCTCTATTTAATAAATATCATGATGAACACATACCACGCTGCACTTTGGTCCTCCTCACCTCTTTCTACAGACGACGGTCGTGACACTATGACTTGGGTGACAGGTGTCTTTGACATTATTTTGGGGCCTTTCTCTGACACAGCCTAGTATATGCTGGAGTGTTTACGGACATATTCAATCTCTCCCAATCCCATTCTACTGTCCCCACATACTTCAAGATATCCACTATTGTTCATGTACCCCAAAAAACAAAGGTAAATTAACTAAAGTAACACGACACCGGGGCACCACGACACCGGGGTAACACGACACCAGGGCAACACGACACCAGGGCAACACGACACCAGGGTAACACGACACCAGTGCAACACGACACCAGGGTAACACGACACCAGGGTAACACGACACCAGGGCACTACGACACCAGGGTAACACGACACCAGGGCACTACGACACCAGGGTAACACGACACCGGGGCAACACGACACCGGGGTAACACGACACCGGGGTAACACGACACCGGGGCAACACGACACCAGGGTAACACGACACCAGGGCAACACGACACCAGGGTAACACGACACCAGGGCAACACGACACCAGGGTAACACGACACCGGGGCAACACGACACCAGGGCACCACGACACCAGGGCAACACGACACCAGGGCAACACGACACCAGGGCACCACGACACCAGGGCACCACGACACCAGGGCAACACGACACCAGGCCACCACGACACCAGGGCAACACGACACCAGGCCACAACGACACCAGGGCACTACGACACCAGGGCAACACGACACCAGGGCAACACGACACCAGGGCACCACGACACCAGGGTAACACGACACCAGGACACCACGACACCAGGGCACCACGACACCAGGGCACCGTGTCCTTCCCTTCCCTAGTAGACGAGGCAACACAGTGGGTGCGTTAGTGGGCGCGTTAGTGGGCACTTTCGAACTGATCACTTTTGTTAAGATGTTGACATGCGTTGGACACCGCCTTTCAAAGTGTGTTGCATTATGGGTGTAAAAATTGTCTGACTGCATGATCTTTATAACAACCATGCGATCAAAGGTCATGACCTTTTGACTACAGTCGACTGGAGATTTCTGCAGCTGCTCCTCACCAACTGCAACTTGAAGTCGGAACCAAAGCATTGTGGGAGTTCACCTTCTGTGTTCTTGGATGCAAAAGGCACTACATGCTCATAGACGGCAGGTAGCCTAGTGGTTAGAGCGTTGGACTAGTTGCAAGGTTGCAAGGTCAAATCCCTGAGCCGACAAGGTAAAAATCTGTTGTCCTACCCCTGGCAGTTAACCCGCTGTTCCTAGGCCGTCATTGGAAATACGAATTTGTTCTTGACTGACTTGCCTAGTTAAATAAATAATTAGTTGTTCTCACCAATCATTGGTTATTATCAATGCATGTTTACTGTTTTGGGTGGATGACTATCTAGAGCTTAAATACATCTGTTAGAGACTATTTGACTTGAGCCCATCTACATCTGTTTCTAATTGTATCAGTAGCCTAGCAGTAGTAAGTATCATGTTTGCGGGTCAGATGGAATGATCTATGTGCATAGTATTTGGGCAGAGGGAAAGTACAAAGGCTGAGATCAAGACTGATTCCACGAGGGATGTTTTATATCATTACATACCCGGCTCTTAGTATGAATATATAGTTCTTATGTATTCATCGAGATTGAAAGTGGTGTTAGATTTGAGCTCTTTGTGTTTGAGAAGTGTAATTATCTAGTGGACTGCAGTAGACTGTAGGAATGTGTACTCCCCAATAAGTTGCTAAGTTAAATAAAGATTAAATACAGACATTTTAATAAAAAATATCTCAAGGCCTCTCCTGACTGATAAGAATACTTGTGAAAGACACGGAGGAGATCAGAGGTTCTGGACTCAGACTGGGACACGATAACACCAAGAATACGACACGATAACACCAAGAATACGACACGATAACACAAAGAATACGACACAATAACACCAAGAATACGACACGATAACACCAAGAATAATGAGAAAGGTACAAGAGCATGAAGTAATTGCAAAGAGCCAAGCCCCCAGTGTCCAGCCTTGAGCGTGAAGTCACAAGCTCTGCTGGTCGGCTGCTGCATAGCAACCTAGCAGTGCCAAAAACCCTGGTCTGCCCTAGAAAGCCTCTATGTAAATATGATCGGCAGAACGGCCAAACCCCAAAAATGTAGACCTTTGTTTTGGGCTCTTAAATGAGTTTATTATGATCAAGTTCGATCCTCACAGCGTATTATTTAAAAGTGCTGACTACTGTATTTGTCGTCACACAGCAACCGTGATCAGGATCCTAGACAGAGAAAGAGAAAGAGAGAGGAGAGGAGAGGAGAGGGAGAGACAGAGAGAGACAGAGAGACAGAGAGACAGAGAGGAGAAAGAGAACGAGAGAGAGAGAGAGAGAGAGAGAGAGAGAGAGAGAGAGAGAAAGAAAGAAAGAAACAGTGAGGAGAGAGAGAGAGAGGGAGAGAGAGAGAGAGAGAGAGAGAGAGAGAGAGAAAGAAAGAAAGAAAGAAAGAGAGAGAGAGAGAGGAGAGAGAAAGAGAGAGAGAAAGAGAGAGAGGGAGAGAGAGAGAGAGAGAGAGAGTGAGGAGAGAGAGAGAGAGAGAGAGAGAGAGGAGATTTTTCGCCACTTTTCAACTTCATATTAACTATCTCCAGCAACATACCAGTGTCTACATGTGAAAACGGCACTTTTCTATGTTCTGTTGTTAAAAAGAGAAGAAAGCTTCTCTGTGACATCGCAGGGTAGGATTAAAAGTCAGAAAAACTGTGATTTTCAAATCACCGTACACCTGGCGACAACGTGCACTGCTCCCGGCTGTCACAAGTGCGCGATGGGGACAGGAATAGCCCCACCTTTTTTGAACCCCACATTTTAAGCTAAAAAATATAAAAACTATATATATATATGTGCAGTACCAGTTAAAAGTTTGGACACACCTACTCATTCAAGGGTTTGTCTTTATGTTTACAAATTTCTACAGTTTTTTAATTGTATTTTTTGATTGTAGAATAATAGTGAGACATCACAACTTTGGAATAACACATATGGAACAATGTAGAAACCCAAAAAGTGTTAAACAAATCAAAATATATTTGTATTTGAGATTCTTCAAAGTAGCCACCTTTTGCCTTGATGACAGCTTTGAAAGAGAGAGAGAGAGAGAGAGAGAGAGAGAGAGAGAGAGAGAGAGAGAGAGAGAGAGAGAGAGAGAGATATTCTCTCAGCATTCTCTCAACCAACTTCATGAGGTAGTCAGTGTAACGGTCGTCATAGTCGTTCTCCTCAGACGAGGAGGAGCATGGATCGGACCAACACGCAGAGTGGTTAGTGCTCATATTCATTTATTAAAACAAAACTGAACACTTACAAATACAAAAAAACAACGAACGTGACAAAACCGAAAACAGTCCCGTGTGGCACGAACACTGACACGAGATACAAACACCCACAAAACACACATGAAACCCCGGCTGCCTTAGTATGATTCTCAATCAGGGACAACGATTGACAGCTGCCTCTGATTGAGAATCATACCAGGCCGAACACAAAATCCCAACATAGAAAATCACACATAGACAAACCCACCCAACTCACGCCCTGACCAACTAAATAAATACAAGACAAAATAAAACAGGTCAGGAACGTGACAGTCAGTCACCTGTAATACATTTCAATTAATTAACAGGTGTGCCTTGTTAAAAGTTCATGTCTAATGTCTTTCCTTAATGCGTTTGAGCCAATCTGTTGTGTTGTGACAAGGTAAAGGTGGTATGCAGAAGATAGCCCTATTTGGTAAAAGTCCATATTATGGCAAGAGCAGCTCAAATAAGCAAAGAGAAATGACAGTCCATCATTACTTTAAGATATGAAGGTCAGTCAAAATAGAAAATGTCAAGACCTTTCAAAGTTTCTTCAAGTGCAGTTGCAAAAACCATCAAGCGCTATGATGAAACTGGCTCTCATGAAGACCGCCACAGGAAAGGAAGACCCAGTATCAAGGCACAAGGCAAGATCCAAATGTAGACACAGGAGGCAGATGGTTGAAGTCTTACAATATTTATTAATCCAAAGGGGTTGGCAAGAGAATGTTTGTGGACAGGCAAAAATGTCAAAACCAGATCAGAGTCCAAGAGGTACAGAGTGGCAGACAGGCTCGTGGTCAAGGCAGGCAGAATGGTCAGGCAGGCGGGTACAAAGTACAGAAACAGGCAAGGGTCAAAACTGGGAGGACTAGAAAAGGAGAATGCAAACAGCAGGAGAACGGGAAAATCACTGTTTGACTTGGAAACATACAAGACAAACTGGCAGAGACAGGAAACACAGGGATAAATACACTGGGGAAAATAAGCGACACCTGGAGGGGTTGGAGACAATCACAAGGGCAGGTGAAACAGATCAGGGCGTGACACCCAGAGTTACCTCTGCTGCAGACGATAAGTTCATTACAGTTAACTGCGCCTTCTTCAAGGCTGTTGGAAAAGCATTCCAGGTGAAGCTGGTTGAGAGAATGCCAAGAGTGTGCAAAGCTGTCATCAAGTCTAAGGGTGGCTACTTTGAAGAATCTCAAATATAAAATCACTTTTTTGGTTATCCTGTTAGGGATAGGGGGCAGCATTTTCACGTTCGGATGAAAAGTGTGCCCAGAGTAAACTGCCTGCTACTCAGGCCCAGATGCTAATATATGCATATTATTAGTAGTATTGGATAGAAAACACGCTGAAGTCTCTAAAACTGTTTGAAGGATGTCTGTGAGTATAACAGAACTCATATGGCAGGCAAAAACCTGAGAAAAATCCAACCAGGAAGTGGGAAATCTGAGGTTTGTAGTTTTTCAACTCATTGCCTATCGAATATACAGTGTCTATGGGGTCATATTGCACTTCTTCTTGTCAACAGTCTTTAGAACCTTGTTTGATGCTTCTACTGTGAAGGAGGGACGAATGGGAGCTGAATGAGTCAGAGGTCTGCCAGAGTGACATGAGCTGGTGAAGCGCTATCACGTGACAGCAACCTGCCTTCCATCACATTTCTACAGACAAAGGAATTCTCCGGTTGAAACATTATTGAAGATTTATGATAAAAATATCCTAAAGATTGATTCTATACTTCGTTGACATGTTTCTACGAACTGTAATATGACTTTTCCTCCAAACTTTCACCTGGACCTGCCCGCGCGTTGCGATTTTGGATTGTGTACTAAACGCGCGAACAAAAAGGAGGTATTTGGACATAAATGATGGACTTTATCAAACAAATCAAACATTTATTGTGGAACTGGGATTCCTGGGAGTGCATTCTGATGAGGATCATCAAAGGTAAGTGAATATTTATAATGCTATTTCTGACTTCTGTTGACTACACAACATGGCGGATATCTGTTTGGCTTGTTTTGTTGTCTGAGCGCCGTACTCAGAATATTGCATGGTGTGCTTTTCCGTAAAGTTTTCTTGAAATCTGACACAGCGGTTGCATTAAGGAGAGGTATATTTATAATTCTGTGCATAATACTTGTATCTCTTATCAAAGTTTATTATTTATAAGAGTATTTCTGTAAATTGATGTGGCTTTCAGAAAATTCGCCGGATGTTTTCGAGGCACAACATTACTGACCATAATGCGTCAATGTAAACTGAGATTTTTGGATATAAATATGAACTTTATCGAACAAAACATACATGTATTGTGTAACATGAAGTCCTATGAGTGTCATCTGATGAAGATCATCAAAGGTTAGTGATTCATTTTATCTCTATTTCTGCTTTTTGTGACTCATCTCTTTGGCTGGAAAAATGGCTGTATGTGTTTTTGTGACTAGGCTCTGACCTAACATAATCATATGGTGTGCTTTCCTTGTAAAGCCTTTTTGAAATCGGACACGATGGGTGGATTAACAAGAAGTCAGGCTTTAATTTGGTGTATTGCACTTGTGAATGTTTGAAAGTTAAATATTTCTAAAAAATCTTTTGAATTTCGCGCTCTGCCTTTTCAGCGGATGTTGTCGAGCATAACAAGATGTACTACATGATTCCATATGTGTTATTTCATAGTTGTGATGTCTTCACTATTATTATACAATGTAGAAAATAGTAAAATTAAGAAAAACCCTTGAATGAGTAGGTGTGTCCAGACTTTTGACTGGTACTGTGTATTATTTTTCTCAAAATGGCAGATATAGCATTTTATTTGGAGGAGGTTTTTATTAAAAATGTCATATTAAATGTAAAAATAACTACTGGGATTGACAGAGACAATAGGCTTTACATTCAACATATTTTGCAGATGTATGACAGAGATAATATATGAATAAAACAAAACATAAATCAAAAGAAACTAGCAAGATATTAACAGCAACGATGTGAACAGGTCAATTTATTCATTTTATTTATTTACCCTTTATTGAACTAGACAAGTCAGTTAAGAACAAATTCTTATTTACAATGATGGCCTACACTTGCCAAACCTGGACGACGCTGGGCCAATTGTGCGCCGCCCTATGGGACTCCCAATCACGGCCGGTTGTGATACAGCTTGGAATCGAACCAGGGTCAATAAAAACTGTCTATTTCCAGTAAAGCTATTGCATCACCTGTCCCTCCCTCTGCCCTCGCTGGATAAATATGGTAATGATGCCAGCAGCCTCTGTCTCTCCCTCTGCCCTCCCTTTCCCTGGTTAAATATGGTAATGATGCCAGCAGCCTCTGTCTCTCCCTCTGCCCTCCCTTCCCCTGGTTAAATATTAACACATAAATCCCTATAAAGCGCTGCTCACATGGACACAGCAACAACACTTCAACAGGTACCTGGTGAATTAGTATCTTCTCTCTGAACTAAATGTGATAACTGTTGTTCTGCTGATTGTAATAAAGAAAATGTCTAAGTTTGTTTTAGATGTTTTCCATAACTTGAGTTAACCTTCATCTGTTTTGTCTTGGATAGAGGACATCAGGCATCTACAATCTAGAGGACATAAACCAGCCATCTACAATCTAGAGGACATCAACCAGCCATCTACAATCTAGAGGACATCAACCAGCCATCTACAATCTAGAGGACATAGACCAGCCATCTACAATCTAGAGGACATCAGCCATCTACAATCTAGAGGACATCAACCAGCCATCTACAATCTAGAGGACATAAACCAGCCATCTACAATCTAGAGGACATAAACCAGCCATCTACAATCTAGAGGACATCAGCCATCTACAATCTAGAGGACATCAACCAGCCATCTACAATCTAGAGTACATAAACCAGCCATCTACAATCTAGAGGTCATAAACCAGCCATCTACAATCTAGAGGACATCAACCAGCCATCTACAATCTAGAGGACATAAACCAGCCATCTACAATCTAGAGGTCATAAACCAGCCATCTACAATCTAGAGGACATAAACCAGCCATCTACAATCTAGAGGACACCAACCAGCCATCTACAACCTAGAGGACATCAACCATCTACAATCTAGAGGACATAAACCAGCCATCTACAACCTAGAGGACATAAACCAGCCATCTACAATCTAGAGGACATCAGCCATCTACAATCTAGAGGACATCAACCAGCCATCTACAATCTAGAGTACATAAACCAGCCATCTACAATCTAGAGGTCATAAACCAGCCATCTACAATCTAGAGGACATCAACCAGCCATCTACAATCTAGAGGACATAAACCAGCCATCTACAATCTAGAGGTCATAAACCAGCCATCTACAATCTAGAGGACATAAACCAGCCATCTACAATCTAGAGGACACCAACCAGCCATCTACAACCTAGAGGACATCAACCATCTACAATCTAGAGGACATAAACCAGCCATCTACAACCTAGAGGACATAAACCAGCCATCTACAATCTAGAGGACATCAACCAGCCGTCTACAATCTAGAGGACATAAACCAGCCATCTACAATCTAGAGGACATAAACCAGCCATCTACAACCTAGAGGACATAAACCAGCCATCTACAATCTAGAGGACATCAACCAGCCATCTACAATCTAGAGGACATAAACCAGCCATCTACAATCTAGAGGACATAAACCAGCCGTCTACAATCTAGAGGACATAAACCAGCCATCTACAATCTAGAGGACATCAACCAGCCATCTACAATCTAGAGGACATAAACCAGCCATCTACAATCTAGAGGACATCAACCAGCCGTCTACAATCTAGAGGACATAAACCAGCCATCTACAATCTAGAGGACATAAACCAGCCATCTACAATCTAGAGGACATCAGGCAGCCATCTACAACCTAGAGGACATAAACCAGCCATCTACAATCTAGAGGACATCAACCAGCCATCTACAATCTAGAGGACATAAACCAGCCATCTACAATCTAGAGGACATAAACCAGCCATCTACAATCTAGAGGACATAAACCAGCCATCTACAATCTAGAGGACATAAACCAGCCATCTACAATCTAGAGGACATCAACCAGCCATCTACAATCTAGAGGACATAAACCAGCCATCTACAATCTAGAGGACATAAACCAGCCATCTACAATCTAGAGGACATCAACCAGCCATCTACAATCTAGAGGACATAAACCAGCCATCTACAATCTAGAGGACATAAACCAGCCATCTACAATCTAGAGGACATAAACCAGCCATCTACAATCTAGAGGACATAAACCAGCCATCTACAATCTAGAGGACATCAACCATCTACAATCTAGAGGACATAAACCAGCCATCTACAACCTAGAGGACATAAACCAGCCATCTACAACCTAGAGGACATAAACCAGCCATCTACAATCTAGAGGACATCAACCATCTACAATCTAGAGGACATAAACCAGCCATCTACAACCTAGAGGACATAAACCAGCCATCTACAATCTAGAGGACATAAACCAGCCATCTACAATCTAGAGGACATCAACCATCTACAATCTAGAGGACATAAACCAGCCATCTACAACCTAGAGGACATAAACCAGCCATCTACAACCTAGAGGACATAAACCAGCCATCTACAATCTAGAGGACATCAACCATCTACAATCTAGAGGACATAAACCAGCCATCTACAACCTAGAGGACATAAACCAGCCATCTACAACCTAGAGGACATCAACCAGCCATCTACAATCTAGAGGACATCAACCAGCCATCTACAATCTAGAGGACATAAACCAGCCATCTACAACCTAGAGGACATCAACCAGCCATCTACAATCTAGAGGACATCAACCAGCCGTCTACAATCTAGAGGACATAAACCAGCCATCTACAATCTAGAGGACATAAACCAGCCATCTACAACCTAGAGGACATAAACCAGCCATCTACAATCTAGAGGACATCAACCAGCCATCTACAATCTAGAGGACATAAACCAGCCATCTACAATCTAGAGGACATAAACCAGCCGTCTACAATCTAGAGGACATAAACCAGCCATCTACAATCTAGAGGACATCAACCAGCCATCTACAATCTAGAGGACATAAACCAGCCATCTACAATCTAGAGGACATCAACCAGCCGTCTACAATCTAGAGGACATAAACCAGCCATCTACAATCTAGAGGACATAAACCAGCCATCTACAATCTAGAGGACATCAGGCAGCCATCTACAACCTAGAGGACATAAACCAGCCATCTACAATCTAGAGGACATAAACCAGCCATCTACAATCTAGAGGACATAAACCAGCCATCTACAACCTAGAGGACATAAACCAGCCATCTACAATCTAGAGGACATAAACCAGCCATCTACAATCTAGAGGACATAAACCAGCCATCTACAATCTAGAGGACATAAACCAGCCATCTACAATCTAGAGGACATAAACCAGCCATCTACAATCTAGAGGACATAAACCAGCCATCTACAATCTAGAGGACATAAACCAGCCATCTACAATCTAGAGGACATAAACCAGCCATCTACAATCTAGAGGACATAAACCAGCCATCTACAATCTAGAGGACATAAACCAGCCATCTACAATCTAGAGGACATAAACCAGCCATCTACAATCTAGAGGACATAAACCAGCCATCTACAATCTAGAGGACATAAACCAGCCATCTACAATCTAGAGGACATAAACCAGCCATCTACAATCTAGAGGACATAAACCAGCCATCTACAATCTAGAGGACATCAGCCATCTACAACCTAGAGGACACCAACCAGCCATCTACAATCTAGAGGACATAAACCAGCCATCTACAATCTAGAGGTCATAAACCAGCCATCTACAATCTAGAGGACATAAACCAGCCATCTACAATCTAGAGGACATAAACCAGCCATCTACAATCTAGAGGACATAAACCAGCCATCTACAATCTAGAGGACATAAACCAGCCATCTACAATCTAGAGGACATAAACCAGCCATCTACAATCTAGAGGACATAAACCAGCCATCTACAATCTAGAGGACATAAACCAGCCATCTACAATCTAGAGGACATAAACCAGCCATCTACAATCTAGAGGACATCAGGCAGCCATCTACAATCTAGAGGACATAAACCAGCCATCTACAATCTAGAGGACATAAACCAGCCATCTACAACCTAGAGGACATAAACCAGCCATCTACAATCTAGAGGACATCAGCCAGCCATCTACAATCTAGAGGACATAAACCAGCCATCTACAATCTAGAGGACATAAACCAGCCATCTACAACCTAGAGGACATAAACCAGCCATCTACAATCTAGAGGACATCAGCCAGCCATCTACAATCTAGAGGACATCAACCAGCCATCTACAATCTAGAGGACATAAACCAGCCATCTACAATCTAGAGGACATAAACCAGCCATCTACAATCTAGAGGACATAAACCAGCCATCTACAATCTAGAGGACATCAACCAGCCATCTACAATCTAGAGGACATCAACCAGCCATCTACAATCTAGAGGACATAAACCAGCCATCTACAATCTAGAGGACATCAACCAGCCATCTACAATCTAGAGGACATAAACCAGCCATCTACAATCTAGAGGACATCAACCAGCCATCTACAATCTAGAGGACATCAACCAGCCATCTACAATCTAGAGGACATAAACCAGCCATCTACAATCTAGAGGACACCAACCAGCCATCTACAATCTAGAGGACATAAACCAGCCATCTACAATCTAGAGGACATAAACCAGCCATCTACAATCTAGAGGTCATAAACCAGCCATCTACAATCTAGAGGACATAAACCAGCCATCTACAATCTAGAGGACATAAACCAGCCATCTACAATCTAGAGGACATAAACCAGCCATCTACAATCTAGAGGACATCAACCAGCCATCTACAATCTAGAGGACATAAACCAGCCATCTACAATCTAGAGGACACCAACCAGCCATCTACAATCTAGAGGACATCAACCAGCCATCTACAATCTAGAGGACATAAACCAGCCATCTACAATCTAGAGGACATAAACCAGCCATCTACAATCTAGAGGACATAAACCAGCCATCTACAATCTAGAGGACATAAACCAGCCATCTACAATCTAGAGGACATAAACCAGCCATCTACAATCTAGAGGACATAAACCAGCCGTCTACAATCTAGAGGACATCAGGCAGCCATCTACAATCTAGAGGACATAAACCAGCCATCTACAATCTAGAGGACATCAACCAGCCATCTACAATCTAGAGGACATCAGGCAGCCATCTACAATCTAGAGGACATAAACCAGCCATCTACAATCTAGAGGACATAAACCAGCCATCTACAATCTAGAGGACATAAACCAGCCATCTACAATCTAGAGGACATAAACCAGCCATCTACAATCTAGAGGACATAAACCAGCCATCTACAATCTAGAGGACATAAACCAGCCATCTACAATCTAGAGGACATAAACCAGCCATCTACAATCTAGAGGACATAAACCAGCCATCTACAACCTAGAGGACATAAACCAGCCATCTACAATCTCTGTAAGTTTATTCTGCTTGACTTATATCTAATGTTATCTTTACTGCTCATCAACATTGTTGATTTTATATAATTAGGACCTTTGTAGCCTCCATGAGCTCCTAAACAGAATAATTAAACACTGAGTATACAAAACATTAAGAACACCTTAATACTGAGTTACCCCGGTTTCCCCCAGAACAGCCTCAATTCATCAGGACATGGACTCTACAAGGTGTTGAAAGCGTTCCACAGGGATGCTGGCCCAGTTCCACAGGGATGCTGGCCCAGTTCCACAGGGATGCTGGCCCAGTTCCACAGGGATGCTGGCCCAGTTCCACAGGGATGCTGGCCCATGTTGACTCCAATTGCTTCCCAGAGTTGTGTCAAGTTGGCTGGATGTCCTTTGGGTGGTGGACCATTCTTGATACACACGGGAAACTGTTGAGTGTGAAAAACCCAGCAGCGTTGCAGTTCTTGACACAAACCGGTGCGCCTGTCACCTACTACCATGCCCCGTTCAAAGGCACTTAAATAATTTGTCTTCCCCATTCAGCCTCTGAATGGCACAGATGCACAATCCATGTCTCAATTGTCTCAAGGTTTTAAAAACCTTCCTTAACCTGACTCCTCCCCTTCATCTACACTGATTGAAGTGGATTTAATCAGTAAGGGATCATATCTTCACCTGAATTCACCTGGTCAGTCTTTGTCCTTGAAAGAGCATGACAGACTATTATGAAAGTGTTCATATTTTTTTGTCCACTCATTGTATGTATATATATATATATTTACATATATATATACAGTGGGGAGAACAAGTATTTGATACACTGCTGATTTTGCAGGTTTTCCTACTTAAAAAGCATGTAGAGGTCTGTAATTTTTATCATAGGTACACTTCAACTGTGAGAGACGGAATCTAAAACAAAAATCCAGAAAATCACATTGTATGATTTTTAAATAATTAATTTGCATTTCATTGCATGACATAAGTATTTGATCACCTACCAACCAGTAAGAATTCCGGCTCTCACAGACCTGTTAGTTTTTCTTTAAGAAGCCCTCCTGTTCTCCACTCATTACCTGTATTAACTGCACCTGTTTGAACTCGTTACCTGTATAAAAGACACCTGTCCACACACAATCAAACAGATTCCAACCTCTCCACAATGGCCAACACCAGAGAGCTGTGTAAGGACATCAGGGATAAAATTGTAGACCTGCACAAGGCTGGGATGGGCTACAGGACAATAGGCAAGCAGCTTGGTGAGAAGGAAACAACTGTTGGCGCAATTATTAGAAAATGGAAGAAGTTCAAGATGACGGTCAATCACCCTCGGTCTGGGGCTCCATGCAAGATTTCACCTCGTGGGGCATCAATGATCATGAGGAAGGTGAGGGATCAGCCCAGAACTACACGGCAGGACCTGGTCAATGACCTGAAGAGAGCTGGGACCACAGTCTCAAAGAAAACCATTAGTAACACACTACGCCGTCATGGATTAAAATCCTGCAGCGCACGCAAGGTCCCCCTGCTTAAGCCAGTGCATGTCCAGGCCTGTCTGAAGTTTGCCAATGACCATCTGGATGATCCAGAGGAGGAATGGGAGAAGGTCATGTGGTCTGATGAGACAAAAATAGAGCTTTTTGGTCTAACTCCACTCGCCGTGTTTGGAGGAAGAAGAAGTATGAGTACAACCCCAAGAACACCATCCCAACCGTGAAGCATGGAGGTGGAAACATCATTCTTTGGGGATGCTTTTCTGCAAAGGGGACAGGACGACTGCACCGTATTGAGGGGAGGATGGATGGGGCCATGTATCGCGAGATCTTGGCCAACAACCTCCTTCCCTCAGTAAGAGCATTGAAGATGGGTCGTGGCTGGGTCTTCCAGCATGACAACGACACGAAGCACACAGCCATGGCAACTAAGGAGTGGCTCCGTAAGAAGCATCTCAAGGTCCTGGAGTGGCCTAGCCAGTCTCCAGACCTGAACCCAATAGAGAATCTTTGGAGGGAGCTGAAAGTCCGTATTGCCCAGCGACAGCCCCGAAACCTGAAGGATCTGGAGAAGATCTGCCAAAATCCCTGCTGCAGTGTGTGCAAACCTAGTCAAGAACTACAGGAAACGTATGATCTCTGTAATTGCAAAAAAGGTTTCTGTACCAAATATTAAGTTCTGCTTTTCTGATGTATCAAATACTTATGTCATGCAATAAAATGCAAATTAATTACTTAAAAATCATACAATGTGATTTTCTGGATTTTTGTTTTAGATTCCGTCTCTCATAGTTGAAGTGTACCTATGATAAAAATTACAGACCTCTACATGCTTTGTAAGTAGGAAAACCTGCAAAATCGTCAGTGTATCAAATACTTGTTCTCCCCACTGTATAGTGTATTAATGTGTGTTTCAGATGTGTGTATATATAGTGTGTTCCTGTGTGTTTCAGCTGTGTGTGTATATAGTGTGTTCCTGTGTGTTTCAGCTGTGTGTATATATAGTGTGTTCCTGTGTGTTTCAGCTGTGTATATATATAGTGTGTTCCTGTGTGTGTATATATAGTGTATTAATGTGTGTTTCAGATGTGTGTATATATAGTGTGTTCCTGTGTGTTTCAGCTGTGTATATATATAGTGTGTTCCTGTGTGTTTCAGCTGTGTGTATATATAGTGTGTTCCTGTGTGTTTCAGCTGTGTATATATATATAGTGTGTTCCTGTGTGTTTCAGCTGTGTGTGTGTATATATAGTGTGTTCCTGTGTGTTTCAGCTGTGTGTGTAGCTATGAGGGGAGTTGTCCTTCTCCTTCTGCTGTCTCTCTGGCCTAGAGGCCAGGTGGATGCTATCGATCAAGTGGTCTTGGCTAATGTGGTACAAGAGATGAGAAGGTGGGTGTTTCTCTGTTCATTCAGACTCTAAGAACTCCTAAATTACTTTTAGACAGAATTATTAGCCATTATTAGAAACATTTTTGGGGAACATTTGAAGTTTATATTCCTCTTAATTAACATTCGTACGATATTTTTGTTCTGTCCTGACTTTGATCGACTGTTAAAAACACTGGTTCAAACCGTGTACACGGGACAAACGCTTAGCCTCGTAAATGAAGTCCCTGGACTGCAGACAAGACAAGATGCTAATATAGACTATATTGCTAGTATAGACTGTATTGTTAGTATAGACTGTATTGTTAATATAGACTGTATTGTTAGTATGGACTGTATTGCTAGTATAGACTGTATTGTTAGTATAGACTGTATTGCTAGTATAGACTGTATTGCTAGTATAGACTGTATTGCTAATATAGACTGTATTGCTAGTATAGACTGTATTGCTAGTATAGACTGCATTGCTAGTATAGACTGTATTGCTAGTATAGACTGTATTGCTAGTATAGACTGTATTTCTAGTATAAACTGTATTGCTAGTATAGACTGTATTGTTAGTATAGACTGCATTGCTAGTATAGACTGTATAGCTAGTATAGACTGTATTGCTAGTATAGACTGTATTGTTAATATAGACTGTATTGTTAGTATAGACTGTATTGCTAGTATAGACTGTATTGCTAGTATAGACTGTATTTCTAGTATAAACTGTATTGCTAGTATAGACTGCATTGCTAGTATAGACTGTATTGCTAGTATAGACTGTATTGCTAGTATAGACTGTATTGCTAGTATAAACTGTATTGCTAGTATAGACTGTATTGCTAGTATAGACTGTATTGTTAGTATAGACTGCATTGCTAGTATAGACTGTATTGCTAGTATAGACTGTATTGCTAGTATAGACTGTATTGCTAGTATAGACTGTATTTCTAGTATAAACTGTATTGCTAGTATAGACTGTATTGCTAGTATAGACTGTATTGTTAATATAGACTGTATTGTTAGTATAGACTGTATTGCTAGTATAGACTGTATTGCTAGTATAGACTGTATTGTTAGTATAGACTGTATTGCTAGTGTAGACTGTATTGTTAGTATAGACTGTATTGCTAGTATAGACTGTATTGTTAGTATAGACTGTATTGCTAGTATAGACTGTATTGTTAGTATAGACTGTATTGCTAGTATAGACTGTATTGTTAGTATAGACTGTATTGCTAGTATAGACTGTATTGCTAGTGTAGACTGTATTCTTAGTATATACTGTATTGTTAGTATAGACTGTATTTCTAGTATAGACTGTATTGCTAGTATAGACTGTATTGCTAGTATAGACTGTAGCATTTTGAATATTATAATAATTACAGAGGGCACTATCTCATACCTCTCTTAACTTTGTCCATGAGATGGCGGTGATAATTTATGCATAAGTAACATTGCACATATTCATATATTCAAACTTTAGTTTCTGTCAAATAGTTGGGAGTTTCCTCCTCCTGTCTGTTTCTACTGTTTCAGAAAGAACCCGTGTTTCTGATCGTCT